>NW_010123896.1:0-7250 GCF_000699245.1 Pterocles gutturalis
CAGCTAACGATCCCCCCGGAGAGGGAGGATCCCGAAACTCACAGAACGGAGATAACGATTCGAGCGTCCAAGATCGGGGTGTGTGTGTGCGGGGGCGGGAAGGCCTTGGGAGAGCGATGCGTAGCCAGGAGAGAGCACCGAAACCGAAAGCGGAGTGAAGGCAAAAAGAGAGCACTCTTCTGGGTGTTCTTACCTATATATTGGGCATGACGTGCATGATATGAAATAAATCATTGATCAGTCTGGTTCTCAATGTTAAGAGCAAACCCCAGGCTAGCAGCTGGACTGTGTCTCTTTGCTTGTCTGCTGACCTTGGCAGCAGAACAACATATCGTTCTTATCAGCTACCGTCCTGAGCCTAAATCCAAAACACAGCCTCTTGCTAGCTATTTATGAAGAAGAGGGAGAAAAAAAAAATTAACAGAGTTAACTTTAAGCAGTCTGTGCTTAATCCACGACACACAGTAATAGTTTGAAACTTTTTACTAATAGCACGACCTTGGGCTAGAAATTCAGGTCTTGGATACTCTTTGAGTCTCTCTGCGTTTTTTTCTCATTGCCTTATCTTGCGTTGTAAGAACTGTTGCTGTTGACGCAATCATGGAAGGTAAAAGCTGATGTGTAGATTTACCATAATATATTCCTGTACCTGCAATTATATTTGAATGTTAATGAAATACCATGTAAATAGATTCTATTTGCTATTGCAGATAGAATAATACAGTGACTACATGTTGGGGATCCATGAGTTTCCACCACTTACGGGTGGTGGAAACCTCTCAGTAACTCTTTCCACTTGCAGGAAAATAGGTCATAGACTTAATGTTTTCTGCTTGTGTTCAATGCTGCACTAGCACCAGCTCTGGTCATTAACAGCCCTCTGCTGCCTACTTCAGCTTTTTTTAGTTCATTAAAAACTATCAAAGTTACAGTAATGAGTTAATGAGTTATATTAATGACTGAGAAGATTTAGAATTGCAGAGGTTGGCAGGCAATTTGGGAGATGTTTTGGGTTCAAACCCCAGTTTAAATCATTGTCAACGTAGAGCAGCCTGCCCAGGACAATGTCCAGTTGGGTTTTGGTTGTCTCCTGCTCTGCCCAGAGAGAATATGCATCCTCTATGGGTGAGCTGTTCAGTGCTTGTCCAAATTCACAGTGGTAATAATGTTTAAGTGTAATATGTTGTCCTGGCACTGGATACCTCTGGAAGGAGTCTCAGTTGTCTTTACTCGCTTCCATTTGGTATTTGTACTGATCTTACCTGTAAAGATCAAGTTTGAAGAAGGCATAGACTATCTCAGCCTCTTACATGTCCATTGTCACCAGGTTCCTTGTGCCCTTCAGCAGCAGGCCCACATTTTCCTTCGTCTTTCCTCTACCTTTTTTTTTCCAAATGTCCTTCTTAAGTTGATCTAAGCCTCTGGCAATGTTCATAAGTTGAATTAACTTGTACAGTTCTAAAGTACACACTGTCTAATCAGGCAACTTGATACCACTTCTTAAAAAATGCTCAGAATGCTTTTTTTCTCCCTCTATATTAAGATATAAGTGCTTGATTCTTAACAGATCGTTTTCACTGGCTGTTTTTAGTTCTGCTTTTTGCACTTCTTACCATCATTGACAAAAAAGAACTATGAAGTAAAGAGCTGTAAACAAAATCTTTCTAACTTACTGAGAAGTTCCTATGCTTTCCATTTTATCTGAGTTAATAACCTTGCATTTAAAGGTGCAACTTAGGCAGTAGTTCAGAATACTGTATTACACCATGGATATTTACTCTTTTTGTTTTCTCTGCAGGCTGTTGGGCTATAGTTAGAGATTTGCTATAGTACAGAGATTTGAGTGTTCTTTTTGAAATGACTGTTTTATTTGTAATGTACTTTCCGTATTGTGAGTTACATGAGAAGGAGGCAATAATTACTGGAGATCTGGTTTTGGGAAAGCTCTGGATGTGCAATAGCAGCTAAGTTCTTGTTTTGAGGACTTGCCTAAAAGAAGAATGTATTTGATAGGAGGTCTAGGTTAAGGTCTTTCTGACTTTGTCAGAATGACAATAACAATCAAGTATGTATAGAGTTTGCTTTTCATCTGTGACCTTTAGGGGGGGAACCTTGCACTATCTAAACAATAGTTTACACTGATGTTACATGAGGGAGAAAAAATCAGCTCTGGTATTGCAGAAGAGAAGTGCATTATTTGGCAGCAGCAGAAGCAGCATCTAATAAACTGGTGAAGACTGAAGACAATGGCTGAGCAAATGTGTACTAAGCTTGTTGTCTTTGAGTCTGTAGAACCTGTTGTTAAATCCCTAGACCTTTGCAGCTGTCTCCACATCATTTCTGCAACCTTTGGTTGAAAGTGTTTTAGGGATGGGAGATCTCTCATCTGCACAGTACTATACAAACTTGTTAGAAGAACTCTTGTTTCCTCTGTGTTTAGACTTTACAGCTAGCAAGTAATCCTCAGAGTTCTAATCTGCATATAGGACCACTTGGATTCTAGTTAAACCTAAAATTATAGTAGGCACATCTTATTTAGGAAGATGGCTGTTTCTTTTTCTGTTTGTGGTGTTTGCTCTTCTTTTTGCTTGTGTTTTGTATCAAGGGTGCTACACGATGACTTTCTGTGTATCAGTGAACTGTGTACCAGCAAAAATTGCAGATAATGTTAAAAGTCATCTTCTTGTTACAGAAATAGCTAAATAACTTATTTTTCTGAGCCAGTTCTTTAGCATCACTGTCCTGTTTTTGACAAACTCAAGCATTTCCTCATCTTAATTTGAATGATTTCTAAATAAAGGACATACTAATGATGGAACTAGAAATAAACTGTCATAAGTCTTTGAGCTCAGCAAGAAGGTTTTATAGTACTTCTCAATGTCATTTCTGTAAAAGTGCTCTATTTTGACAAATTCAGCCATTGACATGATCTGTGGGAGAAAATGTTATAGCATACCGAAGGCATGATGGTTAGTAGTATTGTGTCTTTGGGAAAACTATATAGAAAATAACATAGATTATGGGTTGGTTTTCTGTGTGAGAGAAAAATCCTTAGAGTTAAAAACCCCTTCAGTTATCTTTGCCCTTAGGGGACCAAAGTTTGAACTGGAGCTAGAGTTTGTATCGTTTGAGCAAGACTGAAGTACCTTGGACAGAAACTTTTGTGTTGGCTGACTTGATGGATGTTGGCCAGCTTAGTTTTTGTAGCACAAATAGGAACTCCTGTGCTTTAACAGGTTTTGACTCAAATTGCTTCTTTTGAGTAGAGGAAACAGCAGATGTCTGGCATCTATTTATGTAGCAGAAGATGGTGATGAAAAGGTAGAAGACAGGCTGAATCTGTGTAGGGCAGTCTTTCTGAGTAAGTCTAGTAGACCTGTAGCTTCAGAGCAGTAAGTGCGGTTGACAGGTTCATTAAGTTCCCTAGTTTATCAGAAAAACAGGCCTAGTGAGCACATACAAGCTTGCATGGCACTTTCTCCTAAGCTCACAGGAGAACTGGCCATCTGTTTTAGGTTGTGTGTAACCGTCAGTGTTTAAATAACTTCGTTCTGTGCCAAAACTTTGTGTCCTGTGTACCAGTTGAGCTGAGCTGGTGCAAAGAATAGATAATAGAATTAAAAGCACTTTGGCAATCTGTACAAAAATTAAGTCTGTTATGAGCTATGGGAAAGTTACTATTTTGTACCTGGTGCCCATTAACACTTCCAGTAAGCTTGAATCATTCATTATGTGAGATTTCCTGGTTGTGAGACAGTGTTACCTCTGTATGACAGATTGCACTGATAAGGAAGGTGAGGGTTTAACTCACTGAGTTAATGGATTGAAAGAAATTCAGTATAAACAAATTTGAATGGCAGTGGTACACTTGATGCATGAAAATTACTCTAAAAACTGATTTAATAAGAGGGATTGGATATCGTGGTAATTTGGAAAAAGAAGTTGATGTAGCATGTTGACACAGCCTGGCACAGTTCCTTTTTCTTTTTTTTTTTGGAGGTCAAGTTTCTCTTCAGAAGCCAGGTGGTATGGTGCATGGTGTGCTGGGTAGGTATCTGGTGTGTCAACACTTGATATTGAACGCACTCGATTTCTGAAGAGAAGCAGGTAGTCTGAAAATATTTATTTTAAAAGCCAGAAAGAAGATGGGGCTGGACTTACTTATTTTTGATATCCACTTGTCTCCTGATTAAAGCAACTGTTTTCAAAGTGAGATTTTTAATTTTTTTTTTTTTGCAGATAATATAAAGAGAAACTTTTAGAAGTCTCTTATCTGACAATTTATCTGCTAAAATTGGGTGAGATTGTTGGACTGCTGTATGAAAGAATAAAGGAAATCTGCTTGAAGAAACAGCTTGTCTGTTGCAGTGTTTCTTGTGCAACGGGTTTTTTTGGACCAGTGTTAGGAAGCAAATGGTTTGCCTTATATTTGAGATGTAAACTGATGATGCTGGCAATTATTAGTAACTTCTGATGCCGATATATGGCTACTCCTTATCACTGAAATTTGAGATTTCCCATTTTTGTGCAGACACTCTGTGGTTTGGACTTCTGAAACTTCAGTTGTAAAGACAGTTGCACTTTGAGTGTGTTTAGAGTTACAGGTGGAACTTCAGGGATTATTGGTATGAAAAAGCAGAAAAGATAACTATAGGGTTGTTGGGTGTTTCACCTGATAGTGCCCTGGGTAATTAACTACAGGGTTATGTTTGGTTTTTTTTCTGACTTAATGGTTTGTACCTTTTTGTGTACGTGTACTGCTCGTAAAGACACAAGGGGTCATTGCCAAGCCCTGAGACTTAGCACAGTGCCCTAGGTACAGATGGAACTCTTGTGTGGCATCAGTGAAAGAAATGCTTTCACAGCATCCCCGAACTGGGAGAAATGAGACTTGCAAAATTTGAACATAACCTTCTGAGTAATGGTGTCTAGGGTTTACATCATTAACAACCAAAATCAGATACCTCTGTATTCTGACCATCTTTCAAGAAAACTCTTTGCAAGTATATCATGCAGACTACTGTTTCCTTGATTTGGGTCTTCTGGATTTTTGATTCCTTGTCAAGCCACTGGAAAGGGAAATGCTCTAGCTGTCATGACGGGGATGGCTTCAAATGACTTTTGCTCACAGCGGAAAGTTAGAAAATTACTTGTCACTTGGAAGCAGGAAGTTAACTCTTCAAAACTTGACCAAAATGCTCTGATCATGAAATCGTTGGGGAGTGATAGTGGAGGGTTGCATCGCATTCTTACAATGGTGTAGATTTTACTGAAGTACTGAGTTAGCAGCAAGTGGTATCTTGCATGGATAGGGTTTCACATCCATTCATAGTACTTCCAGCTGTTTTCTCTCATGTTCAAATTCTTGAGATAGGTTTCTGTGTTATCAGGAATTAAACAAATTTAACTTCCTGTTTTGTGAAGTCTCAGCCTGGCTTACGCCTAGAGGTGGACACTCTTCTTCTGGTCTCCTGAGTTCAGAAGAGACACGAACATACTGGAGAGAGCCCAATGAAGGGTGATGAAGACAATGAAGGGACTGCAGCATCTTTCCTTTGAGGAAAGATTGAGAGAGCTGTGACTGTTTAGCCTAGAGAAGAGAAGGCTAAGGGGCATCTCATTAATGTATATAAATAAATGCAGGGAAGATGCAAAGAGGACTGAGCCAGGCTCTTCCCAGTGGTGCCCAGTGACAGGACTATAGGCAGTGGGCACAAACTGAAACACAAGGAGGCTCTGTCTGACCATCAGGAAACACTCTTTACAGTAAGGGTGCCAAGCATTGACACAGGTTGCCCAGAGAGATGATGGAGTGTTCCACTTTGGAGATGGACAAAAGTTGTCTGAACGTGTTCCTGGGCAGCTGGCTTTAGGTAGCCCTGTTTGAGCAGGGTAGTTGGACCAGATGATATTCAGAGGTTGCTTCAAACCTCAGACACTCTGATTCTGTGACTTAATTGGTCAGGCAATCTAAGAATAGTGTGTATGATGCTTTATTGAGCTGAATTTCAATTTTGGAAAAACTTTGGGAAACAGAAGATGTTACGGCTGCAGGAGCTGTGGGAGTTGAAACACAGCAGGGTCTGCAAAATTGGGCTTGTGGGGTGAAAGGTCTCTTGTCTGTGTTCTCTGCATAGATTCTAAAACCTCTAATAATTCAAATTCAGTTAACAAGTTTGTGTTAGGGTTTTTTTGTTGCTGAATTCTGCTTTTTTGCAGGTGACTCTGCATTTGATATGCACTGGGATTAGCACTATTGTCCCTTACTAGGACTCTAGTGTTTTTTTCTCTTAGTAGCAAGACAAAGTCAATGTACTAAGTTTAGAAAGCCCCTCAAAGCCCTTTAGTGAAAAAGTATGGTGTCGGAAGTCTGGGTTTCCAGACAGGATGGAGGTGTACTCTTTCTAGGAGCACTGATTTGATTGACCACTCACTACCACTGACAGTCTTGAGATGGCTAGTGTATGTCTAAAAGCCATTTCCTGTAAACTTTTGAGACACGGCTGACTATAGCAGGCTGTAAAGTTTGATAACCGTTAGCATTTTTAAAGGGGTAAACAAAACATTCAATTGTGCAAGGCTTAGAAATATAGATTCTGTGTAATGGAGGGCTCCCAGCATCCTAGAGCACACCCGATGAAGATTTTGTTAATGTATCATTGTCATAATTTACCTTGTACTGACACGGTTTAATATTTTATGCCAGTTTCGGATTGGGATGCCTTCCTCTTCTTCTGGAAGCTTCTTCTTGTAAATATTTATACTAAAATGCTAAAGTCTTGAGTCTTCAGTTCATTTTTTAGTTTTTAAACTTCAGGAGCACCTGTTTTTAGCTAGAAAATTTTGACTAATATTCTTCTGTTTTGCAGTCTTGTGTGGCACGAGTGTTTGGGCGACACAGCTTCACGGGGTGAAGGATTTTTGTTTCCTGGAGGTGGTAGTAAGGCCATTTCCCTCCATAATGGACTCCCAAGATCCCATGGTTATGTGCTGTTGAATCACTGAATCACAAACACTTTGCTGAAAACCAGGAACCACAAGCAGTCCTAGGAGCAGATTGCTCCCTGAGGTGAACAGAATCTGCTATGTCAGTTTACATTGGTGCAGTTTATTCTGGGTCAGGTAATCCCATTGTGATAGGATTGCAAAGCAATTGCTGCCACTTTACTTGCTTGTCAAGTGGGCTCTCTGAGCCAGCTGAATCACTTCTACCACTTACACTTTTCTGAGGTCTGTTGAAAGATTCCTGC
>NW_010123897.1:0-323 GCF_000699245.1 Pterocles gutturalis
TCAGGTCCCCAGGGTGTCCCCAGAGCCATCGCAGTGGCACCTGGGGACCCAGAGATGTGTCCTCGTGGTGGCTCGTCCCCATGGATTTGTCCCCAAGGTGTCACCTCCCCCTGTCCCCAATGTGTCACCTCCCCCCTGTCACCAAGTGTCACCCACAGTGTCCCCAATGTGGCCCCAGAGTGTCCCCAAGGTGGCCCCAGAGCCATCGCGGTGGCCCCAGGGTGGCCCCAGCCCCCAAAATCCGTCCTCGTGGTGACATGTCCCCAAGGTGTCACCTCCCCCTGTCCCCACGGCGTCACCTCCCCCCGTCCCCCACGCGTCAG
>NW_010123898.1:0-673 GCF_000699245.1 Pterocles gutturalis
TCCCCCAGCACCAGGTCCTGCCTCGCGGGCGAAAGCGTCTGTCCCGCTCAGCTGCGGCAGCATTCAGCCTTTTGGCGGCAGAGGGATGAAAGACACCTCCATCACCAGTGTTCCTCCTTGCTGTACCCACCCCCTTCCCCTGGGCAGCAGCAGCCCCAGCTCACACGCCCCTGCCCACCACACACGGCTCTTGGTCTGCAATTCCCTTCCCAGACCCATTCCAATGGCACCAGGCTGAACCGGGTCAGCTCAGCTGGAGGAGGTGGTTGGCCTGGAACTAGGAGAAATGAAGGGGAATGAAGGCAGGAACGAGGAGCATGGCGGGAGCTCGTGGAGGCGTGCTGACCCAGAACACCTCAGCAGGACACAGGGCCGCATGTGCTGTCTTGTCCACACCTGGGAGGGGAGTCCAGAGGTGTGACGGGACTGCAGGCTGGAGCAGTGGGAGAAAGCCCCCTGTTACTACCCCAACCTCAGACAAGATAGCACTTAACATTCACTTCTTTGATCTGAGCCAAGGGTTTCTGAGAGGTCCTGCTGGAGCAGCTACAGGTGGAGCAGACGGGAACGCTGCAGCCATCAACCGTGCCCTTACCTGACAGCAGAGCGGGGCTCCAGCCCTTCGCCTGGGGCCTCCGAGGGCTTGGCATTTCCCTCCTCAGCCTTTGCTTTG
>NW_010123898.1:802-1103 GCF_000699245.1 Pterocles gutturalis
AGTCCTCCATCGTCTCCTGCGCGCCAGGCTTATCTGGGGACTCCGAGGGCTTGGCATTTCCTTCCTGAGCCTTCGCTTTGGCTTTGTCTTGCGCGAGGAGAGTGCTCCACCAGTCCTCCTTCTTCTCGTGAGCGTCAGGTTTGTCTGGGGACTCCGAGGGCTTCGTATTTCCTTCCTGAGCCTTTGCTTTGGCTTTGTCGCGGGACAGGAGAGCGCTCCACCAGTCCTCCTCCTTCTCCTGTGCGAGCCGGCTGGTGGGGCCAGGCTGCCTTGCTGTGGCAGGGCTGGGGTAGCCGGCCCT
>NW_010123899.1:0-232 GCF_000699245.1 Pterocles gutturalis
GGTCAGCCACGTGCCAGCCCCTTCCTCCGCTGTCACGGCAGAGATGGAGCTGACGGTAGACCCGAGTATTTGCATTTCCTGATGGCTGCGTGCTGAAATTTGCAGTCTTAATGGTGCATTAATGCTGGCTGCTGCATTTCACTACTTCAGAGAGTGAGAAAAGGCACAGAGCGAAAATAAAAATTCCCCTCAACTCGGCTGGGCGCGCCTGGCCACCGCGCGCCTGCTCCCG
>NW_010123899.1:281-1078 GCF_000699245.1 Pterocles gutturalis
AAATCCCATCACAAAGCCTCACGTCTTGCCTTCCTTTATCCTCAATCCTGGGATGCCTCTCCCTGGGTACAGCGGTGCCCGGAGCCCACGCGCCCCCCACCCAGCCACCGTCCCAGCTGGGCTCCCCGGGGACTCCCCAGCAAAGGCGGGGATGCTTTGGGAAGGCGATGGCTCCTACGCTTTTCCACGTCCTGAAAGTGAATCCAATACACTTTTTTGCCCAAATCAAACTTGGCTGCTGCGTCTTTGCCGCAGCCTGGACACGAATTTCTGGGCCTGAGCTGAAGCATAAAGCACTTGGAAAGCCCAGGGAAGAGGGGCAGCCAAGGCTTGTGCAGGAGAGCAGGAGGGAGCCAGCGCAGTGCAAGCTGGAGGTGCCTGAACGGAGGGACCAGGCAGGGGAGAACCTCCTGGATGCTCAGAATGGGCCAGAGCAAAGCTGGCCTCCTGGCCACGCTCCCCACAAGGTGCTTTTTGGGCTGAGTTTAGGGATGGCCAGCATGCCGCTGGCCAGCACCCTCTGCATCCCTCCTGCTTGTGGATGGGGCGGACGGCCAGGGCGCACGGAGGAGAGCCCCCGGGCAGCACCACGGCATCTCCTCTGGCCTTCAGATCTGCAACCCACCCAAGGTGCAGCCACCTTTGAGGCCCACCATCAGCAGACCTCTCCATCCCCTCCCTTTTTGCAGACTCGCAAAGGTCTATGCCATCAACGCCGGGCACAGGCGAAACAATTAATCTGTCTGAATGCAACTCCACAGTCCCTCAAAACCCAAGCCGCCCCAGGCACTTGGCTC
>NW_010123899.1:1100-4345 GCF_000699245.1 Pterocles gutturalis
GGAGGGCCCCCCCCCCCTCTGTCTGAGCAGCCACACGCCATCCCTCAGCCAGGGAGGACCATTTGCCACCCCCAGAGCATCCACAGTGCGGGGGGGTCCCCTTCTGCATCCATCCCCACTGCCGGGTGCCCTTCCCCATGCCCAGCCTGGGACCACTCTCCCCAGCCTGGGATCTCTCTCCCCAGCCTGGGACCACTCTCCCCAGCCTGGGATCTCTCTCCCCAGCCTGGGATCACTCTCCCCAGCCTGGGACCACTCTCCCCAGCCTGGGATCTCTCTCCCCCGCCTGGGATCACTCTCCCCAGCCTGGGATCTCTCTCCCCAGCCTGGGACCACTCTCCCCAGCCTGGGATCTCGCCATAAAAACAACGGGGCAGTGGAAATATTTCGGAAACACCTTTTACAGCTCTCTAGACAGGGCTGCCATTAACCCCTGAAGGAGCTGTCTGCCATCAGGAAAAACAATTTCATTCCAGCCAAATTATTTCACAGGAAAAGGCCGATTTTGGTGCCATTTTTAACGCGGATGACTTCAGCATCGTTCCCCTGGACTTGGCCATCTTTTCCTGCTCTCACACAGTGCAACGACCCGGTGCTCTGGCATTATCTGGATCAAACCTTTTCCCTCATCCCACATTCAGCAGCTCCATCCCCTCGGGGTTTCTCCCTCTGTTTTGCTGGCCTGTGGTGCTGCCCTGCCACAGCTCGGGTTCGGGAGCGCTGCTGAAACCCAGCCCCTGGGACTGCCCACTGGCTATTTTCAAAGTTACCTACAGAGCATTAGGTCACAGCGACTAAAATAGCAGATTCTGGTCCAAATCGGGGTGCTGAGCACATTTCGTCCAGCCCTCATCCAGGTCCCAAGCATCAGAGATCCTCCCGGCCGCGAGCACTGTCACAGCCCAGGGACATGCGGTGCCACCCGACCGTGGGACAGCTCGTGAAACCTCTCACCTTCATGAGTGCTTCTTCCCCGCTTCAGACCCTCTTGAAAAGCCCAGCGCCGGGTCAGGATGTGACCCTCTGCAGCCAGCTGGGGACCTCTGCCGGGGTCCAGGCACAGCGTGACAGAGGGGCACACCCCCCCACTGTGGCTCAAACAGGAGGGTTTGGGGGTCAGACATCCCTGGGGAGCTACTGGGGTCCTTTTGCTCCATATGAACCGCACAGACGATGTCTGAGAGGGGTGACGCCGCTCCTAGTGCTGCTGGGGCGCTGACCCCCACGCGGTCCCAGCCCCCTCAGTTGCTCCTGGAGACAGCGGCGCTGGGACATGACATTCCCTTCGTTTGATCTTCACACATGGGCAGCTCTCAGCCAGGGCTTTCGCTCTGCCCACAGCAAAGGCCAAACTCTTCCGCCACCTGGCACAGAATCCGGGACGGGGCAAAGCCAGGCTGAGTCCCACGAACAGCTGGGAAAAGGGACCCTCCCATCCCCAGCGCTGGCTCCAGCCCACCACCAAGGTCCCCAGGAAGGGACAAATGCTGCCTGGAGGTAGAAACCAGGCTCCTTCCAGCAATGCCCCAGCTGCAGAGTCAGATGTAGGAACCCCAGAGCAGCCAGGTCTCCATCCCAGCAGCAGGGCTTTGGTGCTGCTTTGGCCACCGCCCGCTCCTGGGCCAGTCTGGGGACCGGCACAGGGACCATCCCAGCAAGGACCCATCCACACGTGGCACTGGCAGGTGACACAAGATGCCTCAAGCTCTCCAGGACCGACCGACCTCCTGGAAGGGAACCCCTGTGTGCCCAGCAGATACTCTGCAGAAATTTGGCTGCTGACACTTCCCCTGATTCACGGACGATCCCAAAGATCCATATTCAGCAGAGCAGCGCAGTCCCCAGAAGGACATTATCTCTGTGCCCTGCTCCCCCTGGTTGGGTCCATCCCCCCGCGCTCAGATAATTCCTCAGGATACTTTCCTCTAACTGCTCCCTTCTTCCTGAGCATCCCCAATGGGTGCTGCAGAGGCAATCCAAATTGCTATTTTTTTTACCTCTGGGAAAATTCAGCAGCGATTCAGAGGCTGGGATTCGGGCCATCTGCATTTGACTTTGGTTACCACCTATGTCACACGATGCTTGACTGAGTCTCTAAACCATCCCATGCCTCAGTTTCCCACCTTTAGAGAACAGAAAGGTCGTTCCTTTAGTTGTCCCACTCCTCATCCTCCCTTTGCAAACCCTCTGGGGCAGAGGCAGCCTCTCGTCATGGGGACTGGCAGCATCCCGGCTGCAGAAATGAAACGTTCGGGCCCCTCGCTGCGGTGGAGCAACCTGTCTGCACCTGAGAATGGTCCAACCCTCATCCCGAGCCAGGGCTGCCCTGCCTTCATCCTGTCACTGGGCACTGTGATTCGCTTTCCCCGTTTAATAAATGCAGGGATGGGGGGTTTCCAGCAGCTGAGGGGTTGTCTAAATGCCCTGATTTGAGAAAGGGGCTCAGCAAGGAGGCGAGGGATGGTGGGGGGTGTCCCCTGGAGCTCGGCTGTCCCAGGATGGAGGAGAAAAGGTGCCACCAGCCAGGCTGGGGCTGCGGGGTGGCGGGTGTCCCGAGGGGCTGGGGGGTTATCACCCAGCATCCCAGTCACTCCTGGAACCAGGAGAGGGTTTGCAAGGCACTGAGTTGGTCCAGCCCTTCAAAATAAACAGCATTTCCCTGGGCACATCGGTGCCTGCGTCAAAGGCAGGGCCAGCCGCGGTAAGGACAGCCTCCATCAGCCCCACAAACTCAGCTTCCAGTTCCATTTCCCTCCCTTTCCTCTCCAGCATTGGCCAGAAACCATCTCCTCCCACCTTGGCCATGGCCCCTTCCAGAGCCCACAGCTCGTGGTCCCTCGAGGAGCCCCCAGTGGGTGCCCGGGGCTCGTGGGAGCTGGCTGAGCCCCTGCTCAGCTTCCCACCGGACACGGGACATCCAAGGGTCTCCGTGCCCTCATCTCCCAGCTCTTCCCTGCACCTGTACGAGGCGAGGGGGCGATGGCAGGTCTCCTCATGCCAGCACCCCACGCAGAAGCCCCGGGGAGGGTGCCCAAATGAGCAGCGTGGACTTTGCACCCTGCAAGCCCCAGCCTCAGGAGCCATGGCCCCATCTGGTTTGGACCCCAGGTCACCTCCCAAAAAATTGCCCCCGTCTCTGTAAAGGGCAAAGGTCTCAACTCCAGCTGAGGCCCAGGGAGGTGCGGCGTGTCCTGCTGGGAATATGGGAAACCCTCTGCCCTCCCTGAAACTGGCAGCAAAGTGAG
>NW_010123899.1:4367-4702 GCF_000699245.1 Pterocles gutturalis
CACAGCTCCACTCCCACTGCGGGTGGAACCTGGAGCCCAGGGAGGGATCAGCAGCTCCAGTGGCAAGGGGCTGCCCTGCAGCAGAGCCTGGCTTTCCCAAAAGCCGACCTCCCAGGGCACCAGTGGCCTGTCCCCACCATGGGGACATCCTGGCTGAGTGGGGGGAGGCAGAAGCAGAGCCCCCTGTCCCCCCGTGGAACAGGGATGGAGGATCCAGCAGAGTTGCCATGGAGATTTTTCTCCCTAGCAGATGCTCTGGGCAGGTGCAAGAAGAGGCTCTGCCCCCCTCGCTGTGCGGCACAATGCCAGCCGCATCCTGCAGAGACAGGAAGCCT
>NW_010123899.1:4938-5754 GCF_000699245.1 Pterocles gutturalis
TGGTGGCACTGGGTGGCACCCATTGCCTTTTTGCTGAGTACTGCATGCAGCACTGACCCAGAAGACTGTATATGATCTATAGGGGCCCCCCACACTGCCGGGATGCTGGCATGGTCCTGCACGGGCCATCAACCCCAGCTGGCCTCTCCAGCCTGTGCCCGGGTCTGGGAGGGCACCGCTGGCCTTGGGGAGCAGCACAGGATGCGAAGGGTGATGCCAGCCCAGGGTCGGAGCCCATCGGTGGAACAGGTGAGCCACGGCTCTGAGCCCATCCCAGGAGCCCCCAGCTCCCCACCCTTCCCACCGCTCCCATCACTTCTCCCTCTCCTGGTCCCTCCGGTGGCTCCTTCAAGCCACCCCCTGAAGTTCTCAGTGCCGCGGCATTAGATGCTTAACAACCCCTGTTCCCCGGCTTTTCGCAAAGGATGACTTGAAAAATGCATGGCCGGTGCTCTCATCTGAGCGTACGGTTGAAGAGCAGCTCCGCCAGTGGGACCTTTGGCGGGAGCTTCCTCCAAATCCGGCTCTGGCCAGCCGTGGTTCTCAACTGCTCACGTTGCCGGTTGTGAAGCGGTTGGGGCAAGCAGCAGGAGGGTTTCGAAACCATTCCCCACACAATCAAAAGCTGCTCTATTAAGCCAGCAGCAAGCGTTTCCGTGGTAAGCAGAAGTCACTGGTTTGTGTACCTAGCGCCAAGGCTGTGCTTAAAAACCCGCTCGGGTCGCCCTCCCGCATACGCCGAGAACCGAGGAGATAATGGAGGCAGTGTTTGGACACATTTGGGCGCTATCACGGAAATAACGCAATCCGGCAACC
>NW_010123899.1:5869-6137 GCF_000699245.1 Pterocles gutturalis
CGCAGGTCCATCCCCTTCCCAAAGTCCCAACGGCATCGGGGGCGGCGGAGTGCTGCTGCGCCCGTCCTGGCAGCCCAGGGATGGCAGACCTGTTGCTGCTCACTTGCACCCTTGGGACAGGCTCTCGGGGTGGCAGGGCTGGGGGGTGCAGGAGCGGTCCCCTCCTGGGGGCTAGGGGGACAGGGATGCAGTGCTGGTGGCCTGGGGGCACACGTGCACCTTCCCAGGGGTCTGCTGGCACAGGGAGCAAGTGTGAAGGGCAGTGGGG
>NW_010123899.1:6217-7642 GCF_000699245.1 Pterocles gutturalis
AGGCGCAGAGCGGGAGCAGTGGTGTAGGTGTTGGGGGGACGGTGACGCAGTGCAGGGTGGCAGTGCAGTGCCCAGAGCAGCGGTGCGCACTGTGATGCCCATTGCGGTGCCGCACCCAGTGTGCCCAGTGTGGTGCTGTGGTTCTGCCCGGCATGGATACACCTGGCGCAGTGCCTGCCATGGGGGTGCCCACTGTGGTACACAGCATAGGAACGCCCAGCACAGTGCCCGGCACGGCACTGCCCAGTTTGGTGCTGGTGGGGTGCTGCCCGGCACTGTGCCTGCTTCAGCACCCAGTTCGGTGCCTGGCATGGCAATACCCAGTCTGGTGCTGCCCAGTGCAGTGCCCAGTCAGGTTTTGTGCCCAGCATTGTGTCTGGTGCCTGGTGTGGTGCCACCCAGTTCCGTGCTGGCACAGTTCAGCCTGATGCGGAGCCTCACTCGGTGCCTGGTTTGGTTCCCAACATGATGCTGCCCGGTCCGATGCCCAGTTCAGCGCTGGGTTAGGTGCCAGGTTCGGTGCCTGGCCCGGCACTGCCTGCTGCAGTGCCTGGTTCTTTGCCTGGTCTGATGCCCTGTTCAATGCCCAGTTCGATGCCCGGTGCAGTGACTGGTGCAGCAGTGACAGCCCAGTGCCCAGTTCTTTGACCAGTCTGGTACCCAGCTCAGTGCTCGCTGCAGCCGTGCCCAGCATGGTGCCTGGTTCTGTGCCCAGCTCCGCGCCTTGTCTGATGCTCAGCGGGGTGCCCAGTCCACAGCCTGGTCCAGTGCCCAGTTCTGTGTCTGGTCCCGTGCCTGCTCCGGTGCCTGGTTCTATGACCAGTTCTGTACCCGCTCCAGTGTGTGGTTGGTCGCCTGGTCCTGTGCCCAGTCTGGTGCTGGTTCTATGCCCAGTTCTATGCCTGGTTCTGTGCCCAGTCCCATGCCTGGTCCAGAGCCCGTTTGCTCACCCAGTTCTGTTCCCTTTCCTGTGCCCAGTTCTGTTCCTGGTCTGGTCACCAATTCTGTGCCCAGTTCCGTTCCCAGTTCTGTTCCAGGTTCTGTTCCCAGTCCCATGCCCGGTTGCATTCCCAATTCTGTTCCCGGTTCTGTGCCCAGTTCTGTTCCTGATCTGGTCACCGATTCTGTGCCCGGTTGTGTTCCCAGTTCCGTGTCCGGTTCTATGCCCGGTCCGGTGCCCGGTTCCGTTCCTGGTTCTGTTCCTGGTCCCATGCCCGGTTCCGTGTCAGGTTGTATGCCCGGTCCTGTTCCCGTTCTGTTCCCGGTTCCGTTCCCGATTCTGTTCCCGTTCTGTTCCCGGTTCCGTTCCCGGTTCCGTTCCCGATTCTGTTCCCGGTTTCGTTCCCGGTTCCGTTCCCGGTTCTGTTCCCGATTCCGTGCCCGGTCCGGTGCCTGGTTCTGTCCTCGGTTCTGTTCCCGGTCCCG
>NW_010123900.1:0-590 GCF_000699245.1 Pterocles gutturalis
GAGGCTATCTTAATTACCTCAGATCCAAATGCTTCCAAACCCTGAGGACACTGAAGTAAGCCACTACTATTTCATCTCCAGTTTATCTCCTGTAATAGATGAAAAGCTTGATAGACTGAAGAGAAATGCAAACGTTACAGGAAGAGGAAAATTCATGGGTCAATTTATTATCTGCTTCCAACACCTGCTGTTTGTGTTCAGTCCCAGCAATCAAAACAGAAGTGTCACTATAAAGAAGTATCCACCCTGCTTTGACACATAAGAAAATGGCAAGTGTACCTGTTTCAAGCAGCAACACTGTAGTGTATCATCACACCCTGGCCCATTTAGACCCTGGTTATGTCATTTATTGATAGGAGCATAGTCCACTCGTAGAAGCAACGCGCGCATTCTTTTCCTCCATGGAAAGGCATTACAAAGATGTAACAGACAGCAGATACCTTAAGTATGCACACTTCCTCCCAAAGTGTGGGGAAAAGTGGGCTTCCCTTTTTTCCTCCCTGGCAATTATCACTTGCTTCCATCACGTACAATGTAAATTTTGCCCACCTGTTGTACAGCTGCTGAGAGCTGAACGTGTAGAGTAAATA
>NW_010123901.1:0-11763 GCF_000699245.1 Pterocles gutturalis
TAGTTGGGAGGGAAAAATTTCAAGAGATGAAAATCCAAATGCAAACAGATAAAAACAATACAAAGAGATTAAAATATGATGTATGCCTGAGAACAAGAATAATCTGATTTGAACACTTATTACAGAGATGTTTCTTTTTACTGATTTTTGTGGGCAGCACAGCTCTCATTGTTGCACTACGTCTACTAAGTCCGTATCAAATAAATGGAAATAAAAATTCAGAGAAAAGGTGTAACCCATTTTCAAATGGGCTTTTAGGTGTAAACCCTTAGAATCTTTATTTTGTTGTTTGATGTGCTGAAGTTTAAATATGTTTTTCTTCAGTCACATCTGATTTTGTGTGTGTTGGCCATTTTGTCTTACATTCACAAGTCTGGAAACATTAATGTGTACTTTTGGCTCCACTTTTTAAAGTAACAATCGCAAAGGGGTTCAGGAGATGTGTGTTCAGGCTAGGTTGCATGCTAGAAGCAGCCTAGCACATATATTCCACACTTTTGTTTTGCTATATAGTTTCTCCTTAGTGTGCTTAAAGGAGAAATTATATCTCTTTAGGTTACAGCTCAGAGGTGACTGTCAGAGGTCTTGATCCTGTCAGGTGGTTTTACATCTAAGATGGGATGTTGCTTGCGTAGGCAGGTTCCTATGGCATGCAGGCACGCCTTCCACATGTAAGACAAAAAGTTTTGCGTCTGTGGATCTGTATCTCCTGAGTATCCTCCTCTTCTTCAGCAAGCACGAGTAGCAGGTGCACAATTCAGCATGCAGCTGGCAATCTAACAGTTGATACAAAAATGCCAACAACTGCTTTTTTGTCATCTTTTCTTTGTTATGCTGATGTTGATATAATACTGATGCTTATACTGATAAGCAGTGTCCAGGATGCCTGGTCATTTTCCTAGAAGAGAAGGATTCAATGACTGTTTTAAGGTGGACTCTGTTAGCTGTCACTTTACAGCTTTCAAAATCTATTCTGCTAAACCAGATGTATAAGTTTAAATTTATAAGTTTGAATTTATAAGTTTAAAATAGCCTAGAAAATGTCACTGAACCTCGAAAGGGAAAATAATTCTGGAAAATATTAGAATACTTTAATAAGGCGTTATAGAATTACAGGAACTAGATTGTACTTCTAAAAGGGCCTCTAACCTGGATCACTGATGATGCCCAAAATGGGCAAAATGGGAGAAGTTCTCTTGTAGCATAAGGAAATAAGTTACTGCTGGGAAGCTGCTGTAGCCTGGATGTCAGGAGAAAAAAAAATCCAAACAGATTAATTCTTAATGCAAAAGTAGCAAGGGAAACCCATGGTGAAAATTACTAAAAGCAATTAACTTATGTTGTAGTCTCTTTAAATCAGACAGAAAGTTATTCTTGTATAGCAGAAGGAAAACAGATTCTCAACTAACTGTGAAAACCTGTTTTTGGAAGAACAGCTTTTAAGTTAAAATAAAGCAGAATCCCTTCTTGACACTAGTAAAATTTAATTTTACTTACTTTTCTAAACTGCAATGAAATTTAAAACTGTGTACAAATCATACAGTGGCTGAGAAAGTATGGAATAAAGTATACAATGTGATTCAGATTAAAACTTTTCTAGCAGTTTGGTCTGCACACGAGAGCTGCAACCCTATTAGTCAACCTAGAACCTGGACCTCTGTAATCATCTTAGGAAAGCATGTATTGATTCTTAAAATGAAACCCCTTACCTTCCAGTGGAATTAGATCCATACATTGTGGCTGTATTATCCAGGATAGCACTGGTCCCACTACAGCTTCTGTGAATGCAGGTGTAGTACATCTCAAATAGAATTTTAAGAAGGGGTATAAGTTAGTTTTAAAAATAAAATAGGAGCAACAAATAGAAAATCTCGGGGGGGGTTGTGTAACATGTAAAATTCAGGTATAAGGTTTTTTTGTTTTGTGACTACAAATTAAACAGACATATACTGAAAACCACCGTGAAGAACTTGCATAATCTTTCTCATGCCCTTAGTTTCCCCTTCTTATTTCAATACATTCCTCCTCCCACACCACATTAAATAGCCTTCATGGATTATGAGGGGAACAGCAGTGGAAACAATAGCTCACACTACAGTGGTCTGAATTCAAACCCTTCCGAATACTCTGAGGAGCACTAGTGGCGCTGGCGGCCTCTTGCTCTGCAGTTTCCCACTCCTACTGCCTTGCACAGCTGGGAAGTAGGACAGCAAATTGCAGAGAAGCATCAGGGCCCAGCTCTTGTTTTCACTAACTTCATTTTACTTAATTTTACACCACTGTAGAAAAGTAAATACTCCTTCCATATATAGCCCCCTAGAGAATTAGAGGGTGAAGTTTGTGGGAGCAGAGAGTTTAGTACCCAAGCGTTTATTGTGTAAGTCTAACTGTACATGTGTGTTGTGTGTGTTTATTAGTGTAAGCAGTTGTACTGAAGAAAATTTTTGGCTAGGATTTCTGGATAATTAGCAAAATAAGAGGGGAGATCTTGCTAGTCCCAAAATGGAAGCATCACTTGCAATTTTGCTGCTGATGATTTTCATATGATCAGATTGCTTTTTGGCTGCTTTTTTGTAGTTTCATTTTCTCTGTCATTCTTTAAAGTTGATATATTTGATCTGCTGCAGTAGAAAGAGCTGACCTTCTCAATGCCTGAGAAAAAGACATTTTTATTTTTCTTCTGTCAAGTCACTTGAATATGATCTTCTGATGTCAGACTCTTCCTTAATTAACTGAAAATTTAGTCCTACTAACAGCTATTGGTTTAACACTTTTTTTTTCCGTTTCTCCATCCTAACACTCGCTAATTCCAAAATACTTTTGGAAGGAGCAATGAAGGAATTTATTTTCACACTTGCATATAATATCTGTTCCTAAAGCAGCATCCTTTCTGGCTAAGAAAATGCTTTATTCATAATTTATAAATTTATTCATTTCATTGCTAAAGTAATTTAATTATGGTTTGATCTTTTATTACAATCTTCTGCCTCTAGAAGCCTTTAGTGGCTGGTTTTGCTGCCTCTTGTTCTCTGATTCAGATTTTGCTGTTTTTATTTCTTAGTTGGTATGTTGACAAGAGCTTCATTTCTATGTGCTCCACAGAAAGCAGCTAATGTTGAGTCCTAATGGAGCATGAGCTGAGAGCTTTCACATCGCCAGACAATGAGTCTTCTCCCTAGCAAAGCTTCTTCGCTACCCACTCCCCTCACAGGTCCCACAGATCACCAGCAACACATACAGCTGTTCTGCTCCTCTTCTTTCCTGGGGAGACAGGAGAGGAGAGGGGAGTCCCTGGCGGGCTCAGGGCTCTTGCTTCCCAGATGTAGTATCAGAGGAGCAACACTGGGGTAAAGACAAAAGACAAGCAGTCACAGCCCCGCTCGGGCTGCGCTGGGTGGCACGGTGCATGCTCCTGTTGCCTTGGCCTAAGTGAAATCTCATACTCGGCGTCTAGCTCAGTCCTGGTGAGTTGTGAAAACGTTATGGTGTCAGTCGGTAGCAGACACAGGAGCTAAAGACATAGCTGGGGGTATTGCAGAAGGAAAATAAGCCGTCATGGGGAAAAAGGGGCCCAAGACCAATGACTGTGAAGAAAATGCCTCTATCCCTTCAAGGTGGCAAAGTCCTTAAAGAGAAAAGCCACCAAGTTAAGTCATATTTTTGGGAGCCATTGTGTCCCATTTCTTATTCAGCATCCCAAGGCTTGACAGGTCTTGACGCTGGGCCCCACCACCAGCTGACATTGCCTTCAAGATGTGGTAGACTAAATGTTCCCTCGTTGACAACACTGGGACAAGGCACGAGGTCTGAAAGGTTCCTGGCTAATTCTGCTCCTCCCTGAAAAGTTCTTGGAAGAGTATTCCTTTAAAATGGATGACTGGTTAATTTTTAAAAATTAACCAGACCTGGTGCGCCTTTTCCCCTGCAAATGCTGTGCGTGTTGGATGGTTCATGTTAGTCCTGACTCTGTTTTTTGAAGGTCTGGGTAGTGCTTCTGCCTCATTTAAAATGTGTGATGCTTGCCATGTATTGCATGCAGTAGACTTTTGAACCTGAAAATCCTATGAACACATTAGAGTCTCTGTTCTCACCCCCAGTTTCTCCCAGGCCTTCCCTGTGTGAGCTGCGTGATGAGTGCAGGGCCATGCCACATGCAGCTGAAGTTCAAAAAAAATCTAGATATTTATATTGTGAGAGTAGCATGCAGGAAAGGGCAAAAAAAAAATGCAAACCAAAACAAATTTGAGTTGCCAGCAAAAGTCAATTGTTGTTCTCTTTACTTTAGAAGAAAATTAGTTGAGGGGGGAAAGGGAAAAGATCCATTTCTTGCAAAGCTAACTTCTCGTCCCTGAAAAAACACGGGCACCGGTGTTCTGTGAACAACATTAAAGCAGCAAATAAAATGAGGGACTGTAGGGATTGCACTACTAGGAATTAATCAAAGCTAAACGGAGCAAAAGGAAGGGAGGAGAAGAGGGTTTATTCCCTCACAAAACTCCTCCCTCTCCCAGCCCACCCTAGGGGATGTACAGCACAAAAACCTCTTC
The DNA here is from genome assembly GCF_000699245.1 of Pterocles gutturalis. Taxonomy (NCBI): domain Eukaryota; kingdom Metazoa; phylum Chordata; class Aves; order Pterocliformes; family Pteroclidae; genus Pterocles; species Pterocles gutturalis. Next base: position 4,548 of record NW_010123901.1, read on the forward strand.
AGCTGTATTTTCCCTCCAATGCTGTTCCTTGGATATCCTGACTGATCTTCAGGTTGTACTTCCAGAGAAACAAGAGTAAACCAAGTGAGGTGAATGAAAGCCACTGCATTCCCCCTCAGATTCAGTGCTTTATTTTTAAGTTATTTTGATTAACAGACACTGGCTATTTTTGTCTGAGATATGTTGATTTCATGCTTAAATAATTCAGCAAACTCTTTTTTCTTGTTGTTGCAAATTGTACTGTTGCCAAAAGCTCACGGAACTCCGCTGTTAGTGCCCACGTGGGAAGCCTATAAGGCTGCTCTGAATGGTCTGCAATTCATTCTGCTCCATTCATTGGGGTTTCACATTTCTTTTAGCACAGACCCCAATTCTGTATGCTCTTTTACATTCTGTGTTTAGTCTAGTACTATTCCTTGCTTGCTGGCAGTTGTACTGGAAAAAAATTGTTGATATTATTCTGGCATATATAAGCAGTAAGGATTACACCACAGTCTCTTTGTTGCTTTTAACTTGCATTTGAGCTTCTTGATGGAATCCCCTCCTTTTTTTTTCCCTATTCAGATGCAGCAAAATTTACAGTCCCTCAGAGTACAAAAGGTACACCAGGCCCAACAGAAGGCACAATTTCCATGCACTAGGTGTATTACAGTGTTCACTGTACTGCAATGAACTGCCATTCCCCTTAAGCATTACAGCAGTTCTCTAGAATGAGGAATTCAAGTAGTTAAAAAAATTCAGATGACTGTTTCTGTCAATTCATTGATGCCTATATTTTGAGGGTCCTGGTTTTTACATTTGCAAGTCAGTTAAATGTTAATTATTATCCTGACTAGAACATTATCTCTTTTGATTAGTATTGCAGATGTTTATAGTAATGAACCATTCCTGTGGCTCCAAATGTTAAATTCTGCTCTTAGCATGGGTCTGTCTCTGAAACACAGGGACTAAATGCTCAAACAAATTTAGCTACCTACATCCATCAACTGAAATAACCATTCAAGTTACTGTTCTGCAAGAAATTTGCTTAAAGAAATTAAAACTGTTTCAATCTCAATAGACTTTTCATGGAAGTGAAATTATCTACTATTTTTTCCTCTCAAGCTTCAACTCAAGATAGGACTCAAGCATACGTGTAATCCAACCAGAACTGATTTTTGTGTACACCAATATTCTTTTCCCCTGCAAGACTGTTATTAAAGAGTCTGTAGTGAAAATGAGAATTAGAATCTTTCACCATAAAATTCCTTGCTGAATTTGATTTACAGAAAAAAATAGATCACGGGCCTTTAATCTTAAATCATAAAAACAGAACTGTCATTTAGTATTAAGTTTCATAATATTTTATACTGTTGTAACTATTTTAGTTGAGTTTATTGTCCTACTATGGCTGTAGTTACATTTGAATTAAACTAGATTGGTTGAAGCACAGATTATTTTATCTGAAGATATGCCATTATGTGAATTTATGTCATCTTGGTTACTAGATATAATAAAAGATATTCCTAGAAATTAGGAATCAGGGAACTTCATTGAAGTCCCACGTAAATGGACTAAAATACTAACTAGAGACAAGAATAATACATTTGCAGAGATAAAGAAACTTTATAAAATCAATAAAGAGGAATATTTTACTGAAAAGAAAAAATACTCTTAAAGTTAGCAGCATCCTTTTGTTGTTTCAACATACGAGTGAATAAAGGAACGGTTTGTTTTGCATTATTTTAAATTTTTAGTGGTTTTTTGAGTGTCTCAAAAGTGGTTAGTAAAGCATCTGTGTATACAAAGGTTTAGAGGTAGATTGCTGTTATAGATTAGAGATTGGTAAAGTGGTAGAAAATAAAACAGAAAAATTGGTAAAGTTCCAAAGTGGAAAATAATTAACTGTGGACTGCCCATAATAAGACCAGTTGTTTAACAGAGTCTGGAAATGTGGGAGAACATTTGCAAATTAAAATTTGCATATGGCACAGAATTTGTTAGGTTAGCCAAGACTAGACAACTCTTGAGGGACCTATACAATTTAGGCACTTGGGCAGCACAATGGCAGATGGGATTAAATGCTGACAAATACATATTGGAAAGGATAATTGGGTTAAAATATGATTACATCAGCTCCCTTAGCTGTTTAACGGTCTCATTTTTAAACACTTCCTTTGAAGTAGTTGGCAAACACCCATTTGTTTCAGTTAGAGAAGACCCAGGTCTGCTGTCTGAAATGTGAGTGCAGCCCTATAGCTTGTTTGGGAAAATTATGCAGATAACAGACCCTGCTGCTGCATTTTCCTTCAGCCAGATGCAGAGATTTTTTTTTTTGTTTGTTTTTTATTTGCTGTGTGCTACCACCATTCTCCTCCTCACCAGTCCCTGCAATGTTATTGCTGGGTCGCATCACAATGGCCACACTCAACTTTTACTCATACAAACAGCTATTGAGTTTACGGAGTTTTTCATTCAGTGGGAGCTGTGGGATATGTTGTGCCACTGCCATTATATCTGGTGCCAGCTGCTGGGAGCAGCCGTGTCTGGCTGCCCGTGGCATGGCTCGAACTGGGCTCTTCAGGGCTGTGGGTAGCGCCTGTCTGGCCAGCACATACCAACTGATGCACCAAGGGGCCAGATATGTGCATCTCTGTGTGTGCCACCACTAATCTGCCAGACACGCCATATGCTAGTTGTATGATTTAGGGTAACTTGTGAGCTTACCCAGCGGGAGGAGAAAGAAAGCACTGATGTGCTCATTCGGTTCTTCTCTCGTTCAGGTGTTAGTGGTTTATTTGTCTTTCAGGCTATGGCGGTGATTCTGAATGCTGATGAAACACAAACAGGCCTCACTGCGGGTAATCATTTTGTGTCAATAATTTGGATGCACTCCCTGGACCACAAATTCTTGTTGTTGTTGCCAGATTAGACAAATCACCCAGTTAGAAATTCTGATATACTGTGGTCTGCAAGGGTGTCAAAACAAGCCAGCTACTGCAGAATTTGTGACTCAAAAGGATGGACACTGAACTAATATATCCAGGAAACTTCTCCAAAATAACCAAACTATTCCTATAAATAAAAGTAATTTCAGGTACGCTGCCACCTCCACTGCACTTCATTTGACTAGGTATTCCCCAGCGCAGTGCTTTCTCTGGGCACAGCTTAAGTTCTGGCATCATCTATGGAAATTATTATTCATGTTATCTCTCGGTTCCTGAAATTATCTATTCACACTCAGAAAGGTATCATCCTATTCATGGACAAAGTCTCCCTTTTTCAGTCCATTTCACCAATCTATTCCAGGAATTTAGATAATCACCTTGATGCACTTTCTCCCTTAGTTCTCACAACTCCTTAAGAGATGCTTTTCTCACTAGATCCATTTTTAGTGAGATTTTCTTCCAGCCCAGCACTGCCCTTCCTCCAGTCCCTTGCCAGCTCTTAGATGTCCTCTAGAGAGACCATGTCTGCCCACACCCTCTTTCTTCTGCAGCTGGCTACAAAGCTGTTCCAACACTTGCCTTTGCCTCTTCAGCTCATCCCTGGTCTTCTCTCTCCACTGTAGGTACCAGGTCCAGGCTGGCCCCTGGCACTGGTCTCTTCTCTTGATTCTTCAGGAGCTTAGGGAAGGATCAAGAGTGAGCAGTAGGTACATGGGAGGGAGGAGGCCACTTCTGCTCACGTGGAGTGGAAGCAGAGGATAAGGCTGAGGAAAGCAGGTATCTCAGACATCCTGGCAGGATTAGCAGCAAACGGGAGGACTGAGAAGTACAGCCAGGAAAGGAGGAAGGCCAGTGTCTTCTTCTGCTGTGCTCCATGGTTCTCTCGTAGCCCCTTCCCACCCAGACCCATCTGATGCCCCTTAGATCCTCCTGAGAGTGCACCCTCTTCTCTTCATCCTGGTGTTTGGCTAACCTTGGAGGTCCTTCCTACCCTGGAACCATTCCATCCCTCATTTCTTCCTGAATCCAGCTGACCTCTCCAAGTCCCCTTCACCTCCAGCCCCCTGAACTCCCTTTGCCAGAAAACTGGATTCTGGCTTCATGGCCGAGATGTTCTGAGCCAGCTCTGCACTCCTTGAATCCTTCCCTAGTGAGCCTGGTAATATCAAACAGATGTCTGAAGGAACTGGGAACTTTGCCCATTCTTGAGGGAAACTGGGCCCAGGCTTTCACATGAGTAATGTCCTTGGTGTCCAAAACTCAACTTGTCCCAGGCTCTGGCTATTCACCAGAATCATCTTCCTTTTCTCTAATGACCATTTCAAATCTTTCTAACAACATACTTTTTTGTCCGGTGGAATGGATGACTGGTTTACAAAACATTTCATTTGTCTGTCAGGTACGTGAATAACCTAGACAATGTAAGGCAGGAGGTAAGCTTGCTAGTGTGCACGTAAAGTGAAGTGTAGTGACTACAGACCTGTTGTAGGTGCAATGTCAAGTCATGCCCAGCTATGCCTTTCACTAAGAAAGGGACAATTTTGCATGTGCAACTTAATGGGACTTTTGAAAATAATATATAAAGTCCCAAGATTACGATAATATCAATTTTGTCTTGTGTCTATTCAAATTTCATTCTCTGTTTTAGCCAACTTCTATCTTAAGGATGAAAACGTGAAAATATTTACAATATTTACAAATACATCACAGCTTCCTGGTATCTTAACACTGTTACAGTTTTCATTACATGTTCATCACATCATATTTATTCTTGATTTCTAATTCACTCCATTCAGATTTGCAGTAGGTTTGCCTCAATATGGGTGAACAAGTTCTCCTGAAATAACCTGTTTGAAAGTTCACCCCGATATCTGAGAGACCGAAAGATGTCTAGAGAAGCTTTTTCTTTCCTTTTTTTTTAATTTGCATTGTTTTTCCTTTCTGATTCTTGCTCAAATTGGAAGCAACATGCACCAGAAAAGAAACATTTTTAACCTAACTTTTAAAATCATCAGGTAGAGATAAATATGCAAACTCACTCAAATGAAAAATTAAGAGACTTCTAATTTCTGCAAGGGATGAAAGTAGACCAAACTACTGAGTCACAGACACTTTGAAGTTTGGATGATTGAAATAAAGACCAAATTGTCATGGATTTAGTCCACCTCTGGTCTTCAGACGTTTTGCTGAAAGAAAAAGCATATGTTATTAAACATGACTGCTGTTGGTGAGTACAAAATTGCTAGATTTATTATTTTTAATTTTTACACCTCATTGTAGCAAAAACTAAATAGGACTGAATTAAATTTCTTATTAAAATGGGGCTTCTATTTACATGAGTCTTGTCATGTAAATGTCCTGAGAGTATCGGCAGATTTTACCCAATCTGTTTTCTGCTTTGGTTGCTCTTGCTGCTGGGGCTATTATATCTGAGCAGTTACTCATTCTTTTTCATTGACATTTAATGTAACCGACTATTTTCTCAACCCTGCTTATACTTTCTATAAAAAAAATAAAAATGCTGACCTGACAAGGCAGCTTATTACAATAGAAACAATTACAAAACACCTGGTTTGGGATCTATGACTCTCCTGTTTGTTTTCTGTATTTCACAAAGCCCAGACTGTGACACTGGAAAACACTCAGCCTGACTTTTCTCTCCGTCCAGTTTTATTTTCTAATTCACGTAACCCTGCCATAATAGTACCAATAGACTTCCTAGTACTTGAGATGGATGTTTATATTAAAAGATATAAAATTACTCGTTTTGAGTTTTAATTGATATTTTGTATTTCATCTTAAGTTTTGTAAAATGCTCTTCCAGTTTGGGGGCCCCAGACTAAGGGACTGTGTCCCTTTAACAATGGTGGAAGTTTCACAGACTTCCAACTTGGCTCTCTTACAGTTTATTCTCAATATAAATATACCATCTGGGAATGCTTGATTCAATGTTTCCCACATAATTACTTTCTCATGTCAATTCTCCATTCTTTTACTGTGTGAAGTAGCCTTCTACTGCACTATTCTGGGGGACAACGATAGCAGCCACTAGTACATCCTATACTGAATCAGATTAAAATAATGGCAGCAGCATGAAATGTTCATGGTTTGCAGCATTTTGTCAGTAAGATCAGTAGCCTTAGGGGAGGTATGTGTGTGCAGAAAAGTGAAACAAATGTAATCCTTCATATTAAGTGTGTGTGTGTGTGTATATATATATATATATACTTGGAACTTCAGGGAATTTAAGCTTATGCTTAAAGATAAGCGTGTATTTAAATGTATTCTTAAGCCGAAGCTTTTTGTAATTTTTTTCTATCAGGAGTTTTCTAAGTTCATTTAAGAAAGACTGCAGCAAGTTACTAGAAATTAGTAGAAAGTAGAGGCAGAAAATCAGTTTTACTCTGTATACAAAACTATATCTCCAAAAACTGAATTTGTTTCTTGCTTTTTTCTATGCCTTATTTGTCTCTCACTTAATTAAAGAGTTGATTTTTATTTTGAGATGATATAGCACGAAAGCAAGTTCTTCTTCTGCAATGAATACAGCAACAGATTTTTGGCACAGAAGAAAAACCGGTAAGATTTGGGTTGGTGAAACAGACAAAAAAGAAAGGGTAGTTTTTGACATATTGTAAAAGGACAAATGCCACATTGAACACTTGAGCTATTTATTTCAAATTAGTGGCTAAATTTGTTCCCTTAAAAACTACATCTTTTGTTGGGACCTCTGGTAGTTTGTGTCCATACCGAGTGCTCCGCTGACTTATCAAACTTTCTAACAAGTAACCTTTGGGCAAGCCTTAGTCAGCACCCAGATGGAGACTGGGCAAAAGGATCTTCCCTGTCCTCTGAAGGCTTCTCAAGAAAACAGTCATGGAAAACTAAGACTGGAAGGCACCTTTGAAAGTCACCTTGTCCTGCCTCATGCTCAAAGCAGGGACAGATTCAAAGGTAGGTTGGGACCTTGTTCAGACAGTTTTTGGAAACTTGTGAGGATGGACGTTGTGCTCTCTCTCTGGGCAACCTTTTCCAGTTCTTAATTTTTGAGAGGGTGAACAATATGAAAAATTGATTCTTTACACTCAATACAAGTTTTTGTTGCTGCACAGAGTGGTTGTTGCCTGTACACTTCTGTGATGCCTCACCTCCTGTGGTGGCTCTCCATGGCTACTGGCTTTGCTGTGGTCTGGGGATGAGGCCTTCAGCGGGCCTGGCAAAGCCGTTCTGTAGTCAGTTTGTCCAGAAAGCTACCAAAACAACTATAGAATCATAGAATCATAGAATCA
>NW_010123902.1:0-1221 GCF_000699245.1 Pterocles gutturalis
GCTTCTCATTGACACTGTCGTAGCGCTGCCCGTTGGGCTTGGAAGCCTCAACAGTGACGATGCTGCTGTAGAGGGGCTGTTTGCCCTTCTTGCCTTTTTTGTCCTTCTTGGGTTTCTTGGCCTTGTCATGCTGCTGTGGGGTGAAGAAATCCTCATGGTCCTTCTTGCCGGCCTCATAGCCATGTTTGCCCTTGGAGCGGCAGTAGCGGGCCATGACCACCACCAGGATGAGGAGGATGACAGTCATGATGCCAGCCACCACACCGATAACTATGCTAAGCCGCTGCTTGCTCAGCTCGTAGCTGGGGTCTCCGGCGATGTCCTGGGCCAGGGGCGTGTGGAGGCTGCGGGACACCTGACTCTCCACCATGGTGGCGTTAGACAAGCTCTCGTTGACGAAGACGTGCAGCAAGGCAGTGGTGGACTGGGGTGGCTGCCCACTGTCGTTCACCTGCACCACAAGGCGGTGCAGGCCGTAGTGCTTGGGGGCCAGCTTGCCCACCAGTGACACTACGCCACTGGCTGGGTCAATCTCAAAGAGTTTGAAGGGGTTGCCCCCGACAATGCTGTAGTTGAGGTCAGCGTTGAGACCAGTGTCAGCATCTGTGGCAACCACTGTGGCCACCACAGTGCGCATGTTGCTGGAGGGTGGCAGCACAGTGTAGGAGCTGTTGCTGGGGAAGGTGACCGTGGGCGCATTGTCGTTCTCGTCCATCACAAAGAGGGACACGGTGGCGGTGGCAGAGCGTGGTGGCTCTCCTCCATCCACTGCCTTCACCTTAAAAGTGTAGCTGGTCTGCTGCTCCCGGTCAAAAGAGACAGTGGAGAAAATGGTTCCGGTGTCATTTTCGATAGAGAATATGCCAGCTGCCTGGTCATGGTCGATGGAGAGGCTGAGCTCGGCATTGCGGCCCTTGTCAAAGTCCATCACAGTCACCATGCCCACAGGACTGTTGGGCTGCAGGTTCTCCTTCACGTAGAAAGTGAACACGTCCTGCATGAAGCGCGGCTCGTTGTCGTTGCGATCTGCCACCCGTACCACCACAGTGGTGGAGCCTTGCAGCGATGGCATCCCCTTGTCCCGGGCCGTCACCTGGAACTCGTAGGTGTCGCGTTGCTCACGGTCCAGCACTGCCTGCACCGACACGTCCCCAGAGTCAGGGTCAATGCTGAAGATGCCACCTGGCACCTCCGAGGAGAGGGGCGAGGCCTCCAGGGAGT
>NW_010123902.1:1279-1559 GCF_000699245.1 Pterocles gutturalis
AGGCAAGTTGTTCTCTGGGAAGGAGACCTCCAGCACGGCCTGGCTGAACACGGGAGGGTTGTCGTTAGTGTCCCCAACCCGCACCAGCAAGGAGTTGTTGCTGGACAAGCTGGGGCTGCCTGAGTCCACAGCCACGATCACCACGTTGTAGTCACGGACAGCCTCGTAGTCCAGAGGGGCCGAGGTATGGAGGAAATACTTGCGCTTGTTCTGTGGCTCCCCTTCACCCTCACTGGCCGGCTTGAGCTGGAAGGGCACGTCACCCACCACAGTGCAGGTC
>NW_010123903.1:0-56617 GCF_000699245.1 Pterocles gutturalis
CGGGGAGAGGGCCGGGGGCAGAAATTACTAAAGGGGAACTTTAAATCAACTTTTCGCCCTCCCCTGCACTTTCAGGGCAATTTCGAGCGGTTTTTTTTTTTTTTTTTTTTTTTTTTACCAGGAGAAATGCGATCGTGCTGCTCATTTGCATAGTTTTAGGTTCCCCCGTTTAACTCACTGGGAGGGTTTTAGCGCATTTGCTTAGTAAAGGAGCTGGGGGGGATGTATCTCCCACCCTGCCTCTGGACGTGCGGCTTCTTGCTGCTCGTCTGCCCCTTACCTGTTTTTCCCCAACATCTGTGCTCCTGCATCTCCTCCGTTCCTTGAAATCTCTACCCCCTCCTTCCCCAGCCAGTACCATTTCGCATGCTCCTGCCCATCCCCTGCCCGCCTTTTGCAGCGCTTCTGTCCCCAGCGCAGCTGCATGTGCCTGAGCCTGGTCCTTCTGCAACTGCATGTGTGCAATTGTCTCTCTCTGCTTTTTTTTTTTTTTTTTTTTTTTTTCATTTGCTGTGCCAGGCATTCTTCAGAAGATCTTTTTTCATCCTAGTTGAAAAAGGACTTCTTGCTTCACCATGACAATTTGTGCTAAGTACACCTTCTACATGCCAAGTGTTTTAAAGGAGACACAAAATAGATTAAGTGTTGGGAAAGTGACAATTTCCCTGCCTTTCTGCTGTGGCACATTTACACTGCAACACATTTGCGCACACACACAATCTTATGGCCGAGTCGATAATGTAGCTTGTGTACACCAGAAATGCTCTAGATCGTTATGTGAGCTTGGTGCTGCAGCCAGGTCACAGAAGCTGATGCGCCCTTCTCATTTCAAACATATCTATTTATTATATGTGATTTCTATTCCCTTTTTTTTTGCATTTCCTTTTTAAGTTTACCACTGCAGCCACAGTCTCACCATGTTTTTCATTTTCTCCTAACTTTGTCCACTTGTTTATTGGTGTTTCCCGTAATCATACCATCACTTTCTTTTATTGCCCTATTTTCTCTCCTATATTCCTCCCCCCATGTCCAAAATGTAAAAAGTAAACCTCTAATTTTCCCAATTTACTTACTCTCAGCAGAGCTCAGCCAAAGTCACCAAGAAGGTTCTTGTTGAAAAAGAAAGCAAAGGAGGCTCAGCATGAACTCTCCTTCTTTTTAAGCATTCAAAAGCATTTTATAAGCCGTTGTCTCTTTTTTTTCACAAACCAGCGCCGTGTGGCAAATTGTGCAGAATAGAAATGCCCATAATGAATGTATTTAGTACTGGGTCACGCCGATGAACATTCTGCCCCCATGAATAATACTGTTTTACAAGTTTGCAGCCCTTTCAAATTGCTGATCCCCAAACCCTGTAGGCAAACTAGAAAAGCTAACACAAGCAACTGGGACTTTAGAAACCCATAGCCATCTGGCCTAGATCTCTAACAATCCAAGCCAATAATTATATCAATTCAGGCTTTAGTGAACCCCTTTGCAAACACCAAAAGAGCAAAGAAAGGAATTAGTGGCCATTCTAAGTTCTGGTGGAGAGAATTCAAAGATAATCTAATTCCATTAGTTCATGGACAGCTTTTTTTTTTTTTTTTTTTTTGGCAGCTCTGATAAATCTTCCTAAAACATTTTTCCAAAACACCAGTGTAAACTCTTTTCTGACGATAATTGGGGAAATAGGTTCAATTAAATGCTGTTGTTAGTGTCAATAAGAAGTAGTTTGTTGATAAAAGAAGTCACTGCCCTTTTACATGATGAGTGCAGGAGATGAATAATTCATAGTAAAAATAACTTCACTGATTAAATACTAAAATATTATATATATATTTAAATGATAACATGTTCTTACAAGTAACTGTTCAGCACGTTGAGATATGCAGAATTTGCTTTATGCAATTTTTATCACTTTCCAAATAGTAATTCAATTTCACCACATCGGCCTTTCTCAGAGGCATACTCGGTATATAAATAGGTAGCAGAATACCTAGAGATGGGAATTAGAGTCCCTCTTTTTTTTTTTCCCCTTTTTCTTTTTTATTTTGCAAGTTCACCAGCCGGGTTATTTGTAATATCATCACTGAAGTCCACACTGCCTTGTAACTAGCCAATTACACTTCTAATGACGATAAAATGTCATTGGCACCATAGTCCTTATCTGAATTATGAACTAAAGAAAAAGCATCGATTTTCTTTTTTTTTTTTTTTTTTTCATTGACATCCCCTTGAGCCTACAAGTGAGGAGGAACACATCTTGGGGTGCTCTGTCCAGGTGCAGCAATATTTAAGCGTGCAGCACTTCCTACTTCTGTGGGGTGCTTATGAGCAATCGCAGCATTCCCAAGGCTGATTCCTCACATATCCAGTGAAAGAGATTTGTCTGAAAGTCTCTTAAACTCCAGTCCACTTTTTCATTGACATCCCCTTGAGCCTACAAGTGAGGAGGAACACATCTTGGGGTGCTCTGTCCAGGTGCAGCAATATTTAAGCGTGCAGCACTTCCTACTTCTGTGGGGTGCTTATGAGCAATCGCAGCATTCCCAAGGCTGATTCCTCACATATCCAGTGAAAGAGATTTGTCTGAAAGTCTCTTAAACTCCAGTCCACTTTTGACATGGCAGACTTCCCTCACAAAGAAAAGGGAGAGTCCCGCGTGCAGCCAGCAGACACTTCTTGGGGAGCGCGATACTGTGAATGCTGGTGGGCACGTGAGCGCAGTGCTGCTGGCCTCCCGGGGGGCAATCGCGGGGATTCCCACCTAGGCACCGATCTGTTCAGCACACCATGCTCCTCAAAAGTTGCATTCAAAATTCTCCAGTGATGTACTTGAGGAGGAGAAACCAAAGTGACTCCAAATAGCGCTTCCCTTTGCTGGCAGAACTGCTTCAGAAACCACAGCTGCAGAGCAGGTTAATTAATTTTTCACTCAGCTGAAAGTTAGGTTTGTTTCTGTGGTCGATATACTTTGAAGTCTGCCTTGTTTCTCTGAGGAGTTTTATTGAGCTCTCAAGCATATATTTTCTTCTAAAAGGTGCTGATCCCCTAGACGCACAGTATATATGCAAAACTTAGGTGACGGAGAATTTTACTCTGAAGAACTATTTGGAGAAATAGTCCCTCAGCAGGGACAGGGGAGAAAGAAAATAATTTTCTTAACCAGGACAGAAGCACAGTGAAATTAGCACAGTGCCATGTGGTTCATTCCTCTCCCTGCGCACACGCGTGCACAAAAATGAGGTTTTGTTCACTTTCAGTATGATTTATTGCCTTATGTTGCATCATGTTACAAAATGTCATACGCACCATGCTCCAGTGCACAAGACATCGCAAGACAAAATTTGATTTGACACCTGCGTAATGAATGTGAAAGACAAGCCTTCCTAAGCCAAAAGTGTATTTTAAAAGAACATTTCCATCACAATGAATGACAAAATTGGGGGGCTTCCTCTCTCCCTCCTCTTCTCTTTCTTCCTCCCTCCCTCTCTCTGTCTCTCCCTCTCCCTCTATCCCTCTTCAACAACCTTGTTTCCCAAAGTAAAACCAACAACAGAACTCTCCCTGGTCTTTGCACTTTACATTTCTATCTGTTGCAGCACGAGGGCAAATTGAGGGAAGAGCATCCTTGTTGGCAAAGGAGCATTTACCACTCTTGGACCCATGAATACACTGATCACAGGTCAATATGCTCTTCAGTGGAGTGGGTGGAAGGAAGCTGACATTTCAATCTGATTTTTTGCAGAGACAACCTTGTTATAGAACTGATCACAAATGAATGCTGTGTTTGTCCAGTCTGCTGTCTATCTCATCGGTCACACTTACACCCGATACCTTTTTCAGAGCTGAAGTGGATCAGAGGCTGGATTACTTTAAGAGATTGGATTATCAGATATGACCTCTGCATCACAGTCTCCTGACTGAAGCCCAAACACAGCAGGTAGGGCATATATTTTCATCTGTGGAATACTAAACAGCTTACATCAATGGGGCATCAGTTACCTGGCTCACCTGAAAAGACAGAGAATGAATGATCTGAAATGGGGTCAGAGGACCCTGACGGGAAAATCAGAAAAGCAAAAAATCCACTTGATACTATCAATCCTGACCTCCACAAAATCTATACTTTAACTGTATACACATATACCTATACCTTGAGGTAATCCTGCTGGAGATACTCTGCCTCACAGTCTCTGCTCCCAGTCACTGCCCCTTCTATGCAGTATCCAGCACAAGCTGTCCCAAAGGCCACTCACTGTCACCTCTGAGACAGCCTGGAAACATTCAGTATCAGTCATAGCAGTATCAGGAAAATGTATCTTCCTGCCCCAGCAAACAGTAGAAGCCCTGGAACAAAGGCCAGGTACCCATAAGTAGGGATAAACAGGGAAATTTAGTTTAGACCCCTGATCTATAATTTTTACTTATTCAATTTGCTAAAACAAAAAATCTAATCATTCGTTAAAATCCATCAAACCACAAAATTCTATACACCTGGTGATGGGTGAGAATTTTTTTTGGTGAGTTCAAAATTAGGTTCTACATTATCATCAATCATTGTGGCAAAGGGCAGGGGAGGAGATTTTCTGCTACAGGAGTAAATTTCCATGGCAGTTTTGCAATGCAGCATTGTGTATATAAATAGCGAGTTAAACTCCTACATGTTCCATGCGTGGTGAGTACTGCACCTAGACATTCAGCCTTTTTCTGAACCAATAAAACATTTCTCTCTCAAAGTTTTACTAAGTGCAAAAGAGAAAAATGCTTGAGACCTGCGGTTTACTACATCTCTATTAAAAACAAATGCCTGTAATATAACACTGGATGCTTTGGAATTATTTTGAGAATTAGTTAATATGGCACAGTATATAATGGAAATTCCACTCTTTGATCACTCTAATGCTTTTCTCATTTTGTCTAGTTATTTCCTAGTAAAACATTAAGTAGATTATCTCTATTTGATAACCCTTTACCCAAAATTGCCTCTAAGAGCAATACAGGCACTTGAGTAAAATGAGGTTTTGTGTATTACATATACTTGGGATAAACGGCACCCGTCAGAACTATGGGACACTTCTTTCCCACCACACCTAAGGAAACAAGGGTAACACTGTGTGACCCCGTTCCACTGTCTCACAAAGCCACCTGAAACCAACTGGGGGTGCTGTCACATACAACAGATACAACATTTCCTAATGCATCATTTTTCCCTTCTGTCCATCTCTATCCTTGCAAATGCAAGTAATGAGGAGAGCCAGATGCTTCAGAGGACAGTGGCTCTAACCTTTGGTCCATGCACAGTGGAACATGAGGAACAAAGATGCTCTCTCACCTCCTGTCTCCTAATGCCACAGCCACCGTGGGGCTGGAGTGGTCACAGTGCAGGCAGAGACCCCAGGCCTCGTTTTCCCCATGGGGACAAGCACCGTCAGCATCTGTGCTGTTTGCCTGAGGTATGCTTACGGATTTTCAGCCTAACACGCTGGCATACTTGCATTGGATTTCCCCCATCTGGTTTTACTCCAGATGTTAACACATTAGCATACTGCATGCGCTGCAATCTGAGATGCTTTACATCAGTAAACGTGAAAGGCTTTCTGTGCCTTACACTACTGCCATTCTGCTTTGACAAACGCCTGGCTCCTGTACCCCACGACACACTAACCAGCTTGTGATGATATTTCCAAGGCCACTCTTACTTTATACAGAGCAGAAGGAGCAGCTGCATTTGTGATACTTCTTGTCTTCAGAGGAGTGGGGTTTCTGTAAAGGAAGGGTTGGAAGTTTGGTGGGGATGTGAATTTAGTCAGGGCTGCAATCCATACTTTGTCAAATTACCAGCTCAACCCACACTTTTCAAGGCACTATCACTTTCTCCATTGCCCCTGGAAGTTTAAAAAAGGAGCATAATTGCTGTTTCAAGTGTCTTCAGACCAGGCAAAGCCTGTGTTCAATCTTTCACTGACAGCCTAAGCCAAACGATCCGGACCCACTCATCTGTACCCACGGCCAGCAGCTGTTTGTGACCAGCACGCTCTACGGCCACCGGATGCTCTCATGAAGGGAAAGGGGCCATCACCTTCAGCAGAGCTGGAAAAGGGGCCATCGCCTCAGCAGAGCTGGAAAAGGGGCTATCACCTCAGCAGAGCCAGAGCTGGGCTGGAAAAGGGGCCATTGCCTTCAGCAGAGCTGGAAAAGGGGCCATCACCTCAACAGAGCCAGAGCTGGGCTGGAAAAGGGGCCATTGCCTTCAGCAGAGCTGGAAAAGGGGCCATCACCTCAGCAGAGCCAGAGCTGCGCTGGAAAAGGGGCCATCGCCTCAGCAGAGCCAGAGCTGGGCTGCCTGCAGACACGGTGGAGCCAGAGGCAACTCCAGAGTTTTTAGGACACTTCTGTCTTCTGACCATGGGGCTGATGGGAATGAACCCAATCCACGAAAGGATTCTGAACAGCTTCAGGGTCAGTTTGAATTGTCTTGAAGAGTGTGAGCTTCACAGGAGCGCAAAGCTGGACATAAAGTCTTGCAGTAAGAAAGGACACTTGACCAGACTTCTCCAGAAATATAGATGTTCTTGGGCAAACATTTATTGGGAGGACCTGAACCTCTCTTCTCCTGCAGCATTTAGCAAGCCTGTGTTACAAAAGACTGTCATTCAGGGACCCTTAATGGCCTTCCTCTCTTCAAAACCTCAGGCACAATTCACCACCCAGCCTGCTTTGTGAATAAGGACCAAATATGTTGTTTATTTTATTTTACAGTAAATATTTATGCAACACTCCACATGGGTATCTGCATTTTTTTTATTCTTGATTTTTTTTCTGGGAAAAAAGGAGAAAGAAAAATGCTCCCTGCTTCGATGTCATGGGAAAACATGTGGAAATGTAAACCTGCTGTAGGAAGCAGGCACAGTGGGAGCTGTAATGGGAAAAAGGCAGGCATGGTTTATCAGCAAAATATGTAACATATACTGAACATCCGGCTTCCCAAGTAAGTTGTTAACAGTGCTCAATACAAATGTTTCTCTTTAAAGAATCAGATGTTCCTCTTTTCTTTTTTTTTTTTTTTTTTCAATAGCTTGCAGTATGGTAAAACTGGTGCCATAAAGTCATTGCAAGAGACAGCAAACAACTTTGTTATCATAATAGGCTTTTTTTTTTCCTCCTTTTTTAAACAATGGCTCTAGCAGGTGGCATGTGGCTGAGACTGGGTCTATCACCATCTCCAGGGTGCCAAGATGTCCCTCAAAGTTTCTGTGGGAGGAATTTGTTGGTGGGATTTGGATTGTAAAGGCACGTGAGCATCTGCTGCCTGCACAGTCTCATTACCATTGACACAATTAGCTCCTGCAGCTCTCCAGCCCGGCAGCCAGAGCGGGGACTCAATTTTCTTGTCTCTCTGACAATGCTCATTACCATTCAACTGAACGTGCGGGTTCCTCTGCCTCCGAGTCTGGGCCAAGAGGCTGTGAAAACAGATCACACGGAGGAACACTCAGGGAAGGAAGAGCAAATTGACATAACAGCTACTAACAGCCTAAAATCAACTGCCTTTCTTACAGCACTGCCAATAAACTTCCAGTATTCACAGTAATGGCCCCTTTCCCTTCTTTATAAGTCACTTTATTCCTGGAAAAATCGCATTCTACGCTTTTATGCTATCATATGCTTTCTGTAAGTAGCTTATAATGTTTTTCAGTGATTCAGGATATACTGCACAGCATTACTGTTGTTCTTCCATAGTCCCAGCTGCTTCCAAAGTTCTGACACACTTTCCAATTTTTTTTTTTTTTACATTATTTACAGAAGAAGTCAATTTTCCACCTTTGAGTTAATTTGGAAACTAGACTAAAAAGAGAGACTTTTTGCTCTTTAGGGTATCACAGAAGGTAGGAGTTCGTTGACATCTTCCTTTGGCAGGCACAGTCTAAACAAAATTTTAACACTTATCTGCAGATAAAGACTTCACATTCCTCTAAGTGTCCTAGCCCCACATAAAACTGCAATTATTTTACATTTTCTTACAATAGATACTGCATAATTCCTCCTTGCTGGCCTTACACCCTTTTATTGATACAAAGAGCCCTTAGCCCATAAATGGAAAATTACAGAAGTCACACATTTTTCCAATAAATCACTCAGCTGAAAGCAGAGAGGAGGGGAAGTAGAAAGACAGGATTTAAACCAATCTGTCTCCTGAATATACATCAAGGATCTCTGCATTTGAACAAAGAAAACAGAAGGGCTTCAAGGCCTGAATCTGCGATAAACTTTCAGGTTTTGAATGTTGCATAGATAGCACTTTGTGACCTTACTGAAGAATATTAGATTAAAGCAGAAATATAGTTACCACAACACATCTTTCCTGAGAAATCCTTTACTAGGTCCTTGTAACACAGGAGGATGGAAAATATCACACAGAGCGGGGGACAAGGCAGGGGCATGACATTTGCTTTCAAATGTTTTTAAAAGCCAGAGAAGTGTTCTTGTTTCCATAAATCATTACTATGGGTTTATTTTCCTCAACCCCCTCGCTGCCTTGTTAGACGAAACATAAGCTGGGCACTGGCATCACTCAGAGTTACAAAGAAAGAAAAGGTGGCGTGCTAGTGAGCTTCCCAAGATTGTGACTCTCGTGGTTTTAATATCTCAGGATCCAGGCAGCACGGTAGTTGCACAAACCTGGAGCTCTGAGGAGAGGAGGGCTGAGGGCCGTCTCCCGTGCTGGTGTCCAGAGCTCAGCTTGTTTGCAGAACTGCCCCAATTCCCCTGCCTTTGTCATGGAAATGGGAACCCTGCAAGAAGAGTCTATTATGTCAAATTACAAATTATATTATGGAGTTTTAAGTAATTGTTTGCTGACTGTTGTCATGCACATGGGGTTTGTTGAAAGTTAATGTAATCATTTTGGCAAATTTCCACCAGCGAGAATCAGCCGGGGTGAACTCTGAAATCAGCTGCTCTGGGGGGTGCACATCATGCAATTAATGGTTGAAAGACTAGCACAGACACCCTTCAAAGTTAATTTGCCTAGTCCCATTTTAGAAGTAGTGCATTATGCCTTAACTGTATGAAACGTATTGTGTACGCATTAGTATTCATAAAGTTCATTAGAAACCCATTAGTTCAAATGAAAGAGTTCTGTTGCTTTCATACTATAAAATATAACATTTTTACAACCAGCAAAAAGATATAAACTGTACATGAAATATACAAAAAATTATGTGCTCCGTTCTTCTGGAGCCATTTAAGTAAAGTTTTCAACCACCAGAAAGATTTTTGTTTCAATCACATGTCAATTAAAATAAATATGCAAGACTACTCCAAAATAACCTTAACTTACTGGAATGCATTCTCTCACCAGGCTACGTAAATACGAATACACCCACATTTTTCCCCTAATTCTGTGGTCCAAAACATCTATGTCAGATCCTGGAACACTTCGGTATGATGTAATGAGGCAGCTGGCATGTCTTTTCATAAATCCAATAAAACCAGTAAATAGCAATACTGCGCTGACTGGAACTATAAGCATAAACTGACACCCTGTCCAAACAGAGCTGTGTAGACTTTTCATTGAAATAAGTTGTAGGACTTACACACATGCATACACATATATCTATCTGTATGTTTTTACGTATATATAACATTTTCAGAGAAATAAGCAGTTCTGTAAAAAGAACTTTGTAATGAATCTCTATAAACTACTTTTGCAATTTTCAAGTATTAATAGTTGTTGTTTGTGGGTGCCTTTTCTGAAGGCATCAGTTCTATTAAGATATTGGTCTTTTGCTTTGTCCTTCTACAGACTTCTATCACACAGTGAAGCTATTAAGCAAATACAGAATAAATCAGACACACAGTATGGCATATGGATAATTTCCATTTAAAAAGTTCAATATATAGATAAAAGGAAAACTTGATAAAAATAAATGGCAGAGTCTAATTGGATTTGGTATATTGCTATCAGGATTAAGTGTTACACGAGTTAAGCTCCATGGCGATGTTTAGTATTATTGCTAGGAATTGTTCTCCTAGCCATCCTGCATTGTTTAAACACTAATTTTTTATATAGCTTCTATAACCTAGTTCACATCTTTCTTTTTTTTTTAGTACCTTGGCAAAGAAATGGTTCAACAGTTAGCAATAAAAATGCCTCACAATTTGTCACTTGAATTCTAAAAGCTATAAAAGCAAGTGATAAATGTATAAAGCATGTATTAAGAAAACCTCAGTGTTTTGAGAAGTTTGATTTTTTTGTTGTTGTTAGCTTTGTTTTATGATTGCTTTAGACAAAATACCTGCACTGGTTTGAAACCAGTTAAGTAATACATAACCTGTCATATGTTCTATGAAAGCTAACAGTGTGGATTTCCCCAGGTCTGCTGTGGTGTGAAACTAAAACAGAGTGCTTTCATTTTCAACTGTAGGAACCTTTTTCTTAAATGATTATCAGTTTCATTAGGGCTCACATCAGCTCGTTTAGGGATGTCAAAGAACCTTTTCCTAAGCTGAATTTAACACCACTTTTTGTTTACACCTAATGAAGATAAACTCCAATCTCTTTGTAGATCTGAGCATAAGAAGGATGAAAGCTGTCACTGGGGTATCTGGACGCACAGATGAGTTAATGGTTTGATTTCAGACAAAGTGCATACCAATGAATCCAGATCAACTTTCAAGGAGACTCCTAGATTGTATAGAGGCCTCATATCTGCAGCCAATAATATTTTAAAAGTTTAGTTTTGGAAGTTATAGCTTATAGATCCTCTTAACTAAGTTCTGTCCATATCCTCTTTCTGCTATCCACCCAGCTCAAACAGCACTCAGCCACGAAAAGCAGTTGATTCATTAGTAATTCAAAGTGGTTACAATCCATAACTAGTCCTTCCAGCAGACAGTGTTCTCATACCTCCTCCTCAAGCTTCATTTGAGGGCATTGGTGTCTGACAGCTCAGGATGGCTTGGTTTGTTTGCACTGTTAGGGAACTGGCTGGGCTTTCTCTGGCTTTGGCAGATGTGAAGGACTGTCTCTGTCTCACCGTTTAGTTAACTGCAGTAAATTGAAAACCTGGAGGCTGCAGGAGGAAGTACTGTGTGTCCAGGTTAACCTGGATTGGATACATCAACCAGCCTGGTTGCCTCTGTAAAGTCCATCTCCCAAAGCATCTGCTATGGGGCCAAATTCTGTGGTCACCAGTGAGTGAGACAGCACTGAAAGAATGAGATAAACTCTCTTTTAGTGTATGACTCCTGATGTGGGCCACATTCACATCTCGTTTGCCATAACCAAGTGTAACTAAAGGGAACTCAATTTTTTATAAATTCATTTATTTCCTTTAAGCACTGTAACAGCAATAGCCCACCTGCAAGAATGTCTTTTTACAGAAAGAAAAAAAAGGAAAAAAAACCCTGAACCTATCCATGCCCCATCCATGTGCAAATGAGGCCAAAATGATTGACTTCTGTTCTCAGCTGAGGTATGTCCATAGTCTGATGGTTCACACATTTATGAAATGAGGAGGACACTTCAGAGATATTTCCCTTCAAAAATTACTAGCCCTCATCTCTGTCACGAGGCTGGGGCTTTCTCCCTTGTAATTTTGTTAGTGCAAAGGAGAGGGATCCTCTGGTAAAATGGGTAATTTCTGCAGAGGGCTTGATCAAGTCTAAAACTTTGATCTTGTTATATTTCATGGGAAGTGAAGAGAGAATGGAGTGCTGCAGTGCTAGTTTGACTACTGTCTTTATAGCTACACAGGGAATTTGCTGTGTTCTAAATTCAGTGTACCTTTTTCAGGGCCAGCTGACAGGAAAATATAGTCCTCAGAGAATAAACAAACAAAAAAAAAAAAAGAGACTTGACAAAGGCACTGAGAATGAATGTCATTTTTCATCACCCTGCACAGAAGATCTGCCCACGACAAAAATTATTTGTAGAATGTATTAAAGTTTGTCTTTCATTTGCATGGGGAAACATATGTACGTAGGTATGTATGTATGCATTTGTATATATGTATACACATATATGACATACATACATACAAATAAAATTTGACTTTCAAGTGGGAGAGACATACTTCGGGTCCTCATGTTGGGAAAGATGACTGAAGTAATGAAATTAATAAATTCATGGAAATAAAGTTGCTTAAATGTTTTAGTATGGAGTCTAGTTTTGATCAGAAAATGCCAGAACCAACATATTGTCATAAAAAAATCAGACTTGGTAAGTCAGCATTTTTTAAAAAATATATATATAATTAAACTACTCCTGAATCACTGCATTTATGTGCAGCAGAAAACCAGGGAACAAGCTTTAATTGGAGCAAGTTTAGATCCGAATGGAAACAAATGCCACAGTGTGGAAACAGCCTAAAAGCCAGAATGCCTCCCAGGCTGGCTGCAGCCCAACACGTCCAAATGGTCAGGAGAAATGAGGGACACTGAATGCTTTAGCAGTAGCAGCCAGTTCCCATCTCCTCAGTCCGCACAATGGTTAAACCTGGTGATGGACAGTTGTTTTATAAAGCTTATACTGCATAAAGAAAAAAAAAAAAAAAAACTCAAAGTGGCCCAATGCTTTCTTGGCCAGCCTGATGTTTGTCTTTGGAGTGATCTGCTTGTGAAAACTCCCACTACCAGATCAGTTTTAGTAGCTCAATTATAGTAATTGATTCCTTTTAAAGTTAAAACGGGAGATTTTTTTTCCTTCCTTTAAAAAAACCTTTACTTTTGAAAAATCAACTATTTATACTCCAGATCAATTCCAAAAACACACTTCCTTAATCGTGATTCAAAACTCATTCCCGCAACACAGCTGAATCTCGTTCACCCTGCCCAGGCACTCGCAGCCTCCAGTGACACTTCCACAGCTTTTAGAGAGTCTACTTTTTGCTAGTTGTATTTTTGTAAAACCTAATACAGCATGAGCCAATTTCTCTACGTACATAGATGTATTTAACCTCAAGGAATAAGTTGCCTGGAAGAAAAATACCCTGCACATCTGCTTGACAAAGACAAATTCAGAAAGACTTCACCTCCATCACTTGCACAGCCCAACCGGGAACCCACTTGGGTTCTGGTGGTGACAAGGGATTCAAACATCTCTCAGTATTGTGCAGATGTGAGTACCTCATTTACACAGAAGTCACATACATATATTTTTACTATACTTTTCCAACTCAACTCTTCAACCACACCTTATTGATTTGTAAAAGAGGTATCTGACCTGAAAATCCACTTTGTTCCTATGTGGATGAGATGAATGGCAGATTAAAAAGCAATTATTTCCATGGAGAAAAACGCATGGCAAGTGGAGAACCTGTGGATTTGAAGACCTTTATTTTACTTCCTAGAAAAAAAAAAAAAAGAATTTATGAGAAAATATAATAGATATGAATAGAAAGTAGGACTTGACATATATTGCTGGAATTGATTGCATTTGAAGTTGTTACATTAAGTTGGAGCCTCTATTGGCAAGAATGATCTTAACTCTTTGTGTTAAGTTGTGTTATAAAACAGTTTCTTAGTGAAACCTTGATAGGTGAAATTTAATGGTGAACTATTATTGTGGAAAATAATAAAAAAATGCCAGTGATGATGATGATAATATATTTCAATTGTTTCATTATATCAAAAAACATGACACTGAGTGACCTGAGAGTTTTTATTTTACCCATGAAAAATTTGACACAGTTAACTGACTGGACAGAAACATTATTTCTGAGGATTGCATACTCTCCCTCACCTAAACCTCACTTATTTTTTGGTTCTGCAATTTTGCAAATTTGCTAACAAAAAGATAATCTATTATGATTACCCTTTTTGTAGAAATGAGTATATATATACACATACACACACATAATCGGCACTATATTTAAATCAATGTACAAAAAGTTCCATTCGTAAATTATAATGAAGCCAATGAAGTTAGATTAGTTCAGTAAGCCTCTTTTCTTTTTTTTTTTTAAGGAACTTCCAATTTTGCCACAGCAAACAAAAGAAACTGTCATCTTTTCAAATATTTACATCCAAATTTTGCTCAAAAATCTTATTCATTTTCTTATAGCAGTCCCCAGTAATAACATAGAGTTTTCAAGCCGCGATGAAGGGGTGTGACCTGAACTGCAGCTCAGATCCAAGGGCTATTTTCTTAGACTTCATTGTGCCTGAAAGGCTGAGTTCATTCAAGCAGACAGGTGGATGTTTGTGACAAAATCTATCCTGAATGTAACAACTTTGACTACATCAGAAACTTCTGCATATGGCATGTAGGTATACACATATATATGTAAACCTACATATGTGCACACCCTCTATACACATGTATACCTATTTATGTGTGTGTGTGTGTATATATATATATACACCTCAATAGAAAATGTGCTTTTTGCACATTGAACTGTATTTCATAAGAGCCTTCTAGAGGGAACAGCCATTTTATATCCAGTTTGGACTCACAGATAGATGCGTATCGTGACATCTTACAGGGAATTTTTCCTTGTTTTTTCTTCTCAGTTTAGGAAAAGTGAAATAAATTCAGGCTAGAAAGGTATACGCTGCTCAAGTCTATAAAAGTATGAAATTAATTTCCTTTTTGCATTCTGGACACAGTGGAAAAGCTAGGAAAAATGTGTTTAGTATCCAAAGGCATGGAGGATGTGCTTATTGTATACAGGTACAGTTAAATAGCATCTCTGAAATGTCATTAAATAAAATAATGAAAGTGGTATATAAAGCATAGTTTGCAAATGACCTTATCTCAGCCTTGAAAAGCAGTGTCAGATTTATAAACACACGTGCACGTTTTGTTAAGGAAACAATCCTCGAAACAGCAGCTTAGGACACTGAAGTATCATCTCAATCCTGGAAATTTCAGAAGTAAAAGCAAGTTTGGGTGTAAGTTCAAAGCCTTTACAGCCTGTTCGAACTGCTTTAGGGTGAAATTTGGATAAGATCTCAAATTGCCAAGCTGCAAAGCAGTGCCAGCTATTTGTGCCACTGAGCTGATGGGCCCAGTTCGATTCAGGAGCCGGGATTTCAGCTCACCAGTTGCTGTGACCCGTTTAACCACGGGCCGTGGAGCAGCAGGGTCTGGAGGAAGACCTTCGCCCCCTCGCCTTGGCCCTCTGGCTGGCAGAGCTGTTCTCTGGTCACAATCAGAGGAGGCAAAAGGACAAATGGAAATGGGAAGGAAGGAAAAATGCAAGTGGGCTGGAGAGGCTTTCCGAGTGCACGCAGCTCTCATCCAGCATGTTTGACTTATCTCCGTGGAGTGTGCGCTGTAGGAAAAAAAAAAAACATGTCACTGCTCTAAAACTGTCTTTTCTAATTCAGTGCATCCATGTATTGTTATAAATCAGTTTCCCAGTCACTGAGAGATACAGAGACAAGAGAACAACTTTGACTGTTAGCTATCAACTCAGATGATAAAAACTTTCTTTCAGCATTAAGCCGCCAGCGTATGAAAAAAGCCTAAAAATATAAATTAATGCCTGTGTGTTTTCCCTAGGAAAGGGTTCCTCTACTCATGTGCCTACATGCTCATAGGAGTTGTGTTGTTTACATTCATCCCTGTTCTGGGGTTTTAAAAGGAGGTTTAAAAGCATCTGGAATTCTGCGTTACAAATTGGAGCTGCTTATGTTTCCATATTCTTAAATCCTGATTATAGTGCTGCTGACTGGTGAAGCTGTGGGACAGTCAAGGATCCAAGTTGCCCTCCTTAAGCGTTAGTTAGGTTAATTTATTATGAATTTGTTGGAGGCTAACATAGAAGCATATTGATAATGCTGTATACGAGAATCATATTTCACAGCCAGGTTCTTTGAACTATATGCACACATGCACACATTGCTGCCGGTACATTGGTAATTTTACTATAAACCTATGTCACGATGAACTAAAGACTGAGAATATGTATACAAAATAAAAAGACAATAATACTCCAGTCATATTATAGGAGTGCTGCACTTATCCCAAGGTCAAATATAAACCAAGGAAATTTGGAATGAGTAGAGTGGGTGTTTATTGACTCTGAGAAATGCTTTCTGCTTACACCTACCTCACCACAGCACACAGTCTGCTGTAAACTCTTGGTCTTTCTGGATAGACTTAGGAGCACTAAGAATATATATGATCCATTGTCCTCACTTTGTCACAATAAACAAAATGCTACTATCCATGCGCACTGCATGAAAACAATAGATACTGTCTTCATATTAGCATCTCTGCATGCGACAGCAAAGATATATTTTGCCTCATGACTAAGTCTCAGGGCAGGCAGCTTATTTATATAACTTTGGTTTACCAATTTCCTTCACAAAGAATGAAACCTTTCTCTAAATGATAATCTTTTGACCTCTAGCAGGCTAGTGATTTACAGAGCCACAAAGACAACACACTGTATTTAAAAAGCTTTAAGATGCCATTTAGAGCTTTTATGGTGAAACCTTACCTCTAATGATACACTCGCTGCTCTAAGTTCAGACAGTTTTCTGAATAAAGAAATAACTTTTAGGTGTTTTAAAATGAAGAATTTACTCCTGTTGTAAATATATTTTACTCCAGCCTGTGAAAAACAGCTCAGAAAATATAGCTACAATTTCACGGTATCTGGTAGTAAAACAATGAACAGCGAGGGCAGAGCGGGAGGAGAGAGAGGCTGCGCGAGAAACCCCTGGATGTCAGACGGAAGATAAAATGACATCTTTGATGTAAAAGCACTCTAACAATGTAAACTAGAAGGATGATGTACATAACCATTCTAGTGCAATGGACATGATTTTCACTTGGACAGATAAGATGTTATTTAGATTCTGTCATGAAATATAAGTCTTCATTTTCTTTATACGTTCAAGTAACTAGATTTTCCACTCAGCAAAGCAGCACAGTTGAGTAAGTTAAAGGCATAGCATCAGATACTCAAAGTTTAAACATCCTCTCTAGTGGATCTGTGTTACTCAGACAGCTAGTTGTAGTAAATTTATTTCTAGGTATATCTTGAATGCGTAACTCCTTCTTCTCGTAATAATTTCTGGATAAAAACTGGCCTGTGCTCCTGTTCAGTTGCCTTTTGTGTTGGAATGGGGAGGAGGAACCAGGACCTTATCCGGATCAACCTCTTTATGCTAGCATCCAGTGCAAGCTCTTTTTGTGTCTGTGTAAGGGAAGTTGGTTAACATTGGAGCAGCATAAAGTCAAGAGTGGGTAATTTATTGCATGCAAATATCAAGCTATCTTTTCTATATGGTTAAAAGCCTCATCCAAAGACCCTTAAAGTCAGGGGAGGTCTCATCTAGCTCAAGTGTTGTTCAGAGCAATCTAACAGAGAGGCTATCAGAGCATTTGTCATTACATAATGATAATCTAGAAAGGATTTATTTCACTTGCCCTTTTTCCTTTCCAAGGGGAGATGTTTAGATTCTGTCAGGAAATGCAAGGTTCTGCTTTTTTATATGTTAAAGTAACTAGATTTTCTACTCGTTGCACCACTTTATGAATAACAATCCTGGACATTTCCGGGACATGTTTTCTCCTCCAGCTGTCAAAATATTTAATGCTTTGAATGTTCACAATTAGGCATTTCAGCTGAAAGTGCTGCATTTTGTTTCTGCAGCTTTGAGAAGAAATGATACCTTGGTCCCACTGGGTCATGTAACAGCAGATTTCTGCAAGCTTCTGGGATAAACTGTGGCTATATTCAGGGTACTCAAAGCTCTAAGTGCTGTGATTTTCAAAAGTGTATTGAGGAGCTCTGGCTATTAGCTTACCTTCCCGTCGGAAATGGGGATTGAATTATCACTCTCAACCTCCAGCTGTGTCTTTTGGGAATGGGATATGAACAGATGAAGAGAGGGAAAAAAATTCCTTGCCAGCTGTAAAGAAATGGTGGGTGCAGTCCTGGGCATTAGCAGTGATTGAGCTCAAAAAAACCAAGAGAAGGTATGGGAAAGAGGAGAGCCTTCACCGAGCTGTGGGGCACCCCCACAATGTGTGTTGTGGAAGAAAACAGAGCTGGGGCAAGGGGTGCAGAAAAAGCGTGCAGCGCTGCCTGGAGGTCCACATTTGAGACCAGCGAGGAGAGAAGAGCAGAAGCTGGGAGGAATGATGCTGCAGGGAGGATCATTTATCAGCTGGTGGTACAGGAAAGAGAGAAATCCCTGGAAGCAGGAGAACAAAGGCAGCCACCTGGTAGGACAGAGGAAGAAAGGACCTGATGAGGAGCTGCAGCTTCTTCCTTTGCTTTCCCAATGATTTGAGCTCGAAGCAGCAGCACACTTCTTGTGCAGATGCTTAAACAACATAAAAGCATACTGAAGTCAGCAGACTGCAAACCAGCCTAACAACATGGTATAATTTCTGTGTTCCTGCTAGAGCTGGCCAGGACATTTTCAGCTCATCACAGTTGTAAGAAAATATGCTGTTTCACCTAAATTAAGACATTTACTGGAACCTGTTTCTCTCAACAGAACTTTACATGAAAACTTGTCTGAAGACCGAGGTCAGACAGTAAATTTTGGCCACAGAAGAATATTGGATTCAGTTCTGCCCCGTTTCTCAAAACCTTTGAAAGATTTTGGTATTGTTTTACTTGCTTACAAAATGAAAATTAATCACAATTCTCAAAACCTTTCACATATAGGAATTTGTGAAGAAAAAACAAATCCAGTTCCCAGGTCATAAAGACTAACTTTCAAAATGCTGTTTGATTGTAATCTATTCTCTCCATCCCAATGCCAGGAAAGGAGTGTCTGAGTAAATCAGTACTGTGTAGACATCAGTCAGTGTGTGGGTAAATGGGTCATGGAAAGAAGTAGGGAAAACTCTCCTCTCTTCAGGTGAAAGACCTAATAAACATCAGTGTGTAAACTAGAAGACTTTAATAGTAAGATGGATCACACTTGTGGAAGAGGTTCTGTAATTTGGTTTCATATTGATTTATCAGTATATAATATTAATTTGGCTATCACGAATGTAATTTCCCTAGACACGCACTCACATTCAGCACATTTTCTGCCAAAGCTGAGAAACAATTAGCCTGTCTGAGAGCAAAAAGAGAATGAAATTGTGACCCTTGCTCCTTCATCTGGTTTGTGGGGCTTGTCACAGCTTTGTTTTCATGTACAATTTTCTTCTTTTTATTTTGAGAATTTCATTGCTATGCCTGCTCTCTTTTATTGCTTTGGTGCTTGATTTCCTGATCATATTCAGAGTGTATTCTTGATATGATCTGTATAACAAAGTATGTGTTAGATTTATTATTTTAAAGGCTTCAAATACTGTACTTGTTATCCAGAACAGAGAAATGCGTCACAGGAAGATGCATTTAAGAGGAAATTTTTTAGGTAAAACCTGATATTAAGTTGTATAGAGTCTATAGCAATTTATTTTTTAAAATGTTTCATTAAAAAAATGGGAATTAATTAGATTCCTTGGCAGAGGTAAATGAAGCAACTTTACTGTGCAGTGATTTCTCACTAAACCAAAGAGAATTGGTAGAAATTTCAGAGATGCCTTAGCAACCTCTGAAATTGCAGCTTTCAAAGGAAAGATTTCTGAAAGGTTCTTAAATGTCCAATAATCTGAATGATCGCTGCAGGAAACTTTGGAAGTACACTGAAATCAATGAGTTAGGCACCTAGACACAACTGAAATACCAGTCCGGCTAAATCTCTAGACACTTAACACCTTTAAAAAAATCTGGGCCTGACAGCTTCATCAGTTGTGAAAATATGAATTAGACTCCTAAACCATGCATGTGCTTTTGAGAAGTTTACATACCATAACATAATCAGATTAGCTTCTGAATACTTTTATGAGTGGAGGACAGAAAGCAGATGTTACTGGTCTGCTGCAATGTACGAAGTCACAACTCCAGTCCTCCCAGTGGACTGGTGCATAGGGACAAATTCTTTAAGTATAAGGACAAATTCAGGATGGCTAATGCAAATGAGGAGCTGGAAAACAGAAATGACTGCATCCAAAAAGGATACACTCAGAAGTGTATGTGCTCAAATACGTGTAACTGGAAAATCCTAAGACTCTCAAGGAATTGGTACAAGAAAACCTTAGTATTACAGCAAAACCTACCAATTAACCAGTCCAGGCCACAGCAATAATACATGGGTAAAATCATAAAATTTATATAAGGTGGGGGGAGGCAAATTCAGCTGTAGCTGATATTGTGGTGAAGTAGAGAAAGTGAGATTTTGATTATTTGGATGACAGATGTAATCCTGGAATTTACTTTTTTTAACAAAGTGAATTCAAAACAGAGAAGAAAGCTCAGTTCTCCTTAGCATCTCCTTCTGAAGATAACTTGTATTATTAATAAAAGGCTAGATTATATTCCTCTGAAGAGAAAGAAAGACTGCTGTATCCCAAGCAGATGTGTTATTAGAGGTGACACT
Organism: Pterocles gutturalis; assembly: GCF_000699245.1. NCBI lineage: Eukaryota > Metazoa > Chordata > Aves > Pterocliformes > Pteroclidae > Pterocles > Pterocles gutturalis. Next base: position 20,392 of record NW_010123903.1, read on the forward strand.
TTCCCATATTACAGCAACTTTTGAGGCTTATATTTCAGGAAAATATAAAAGTAGAATTAAAGGATGATTCTGGAGACAGGAAAAAGGGATAAGCAGCATAAAAGAGAAGTTATAAGGAACAGCTCTTCTACTCAGTGCATTTTCTTTCTCTTTAACAATATTTTTATATATAGGGCGGGTTTTTTTCCGTTTTCATTTGTGTAGTTAGCTGGTCAGCTATATTCTTTCTGGAAAATAGGTATGTAAAGAATGAACAAAGGAGCAAGAAAACCTTGAAAAATTTATACATTATGGATTTTTTTAATCAGGATATAATATATAAAGGAAATTATAATCTGAATTTAGCAATGAAGAATTGAATTTGGGAAGAAAAGCACTCATGTTTCAGTAACTGCTACATTAAAGACGATGCTTGTTGTGTCTCCATTTTCACCTTGTAAACTTTACTGAACTGGCCCAGAGAAGAGATTCAAACACTAAATTATGTTCAGATTTAGTTCAATATTGTCACTATTATTTTCTTACAGTTGAAAATGAAGATCTGAAGGTGAAAGTCCACAGCTAATAGGAAAAATGTAGATTAAAAAACTCAAGACTTTAGTCAAGGGGCATTGCAAGAATGGCTGATAGACATCAGCCTTTTGTGCTCAGTAATAAATACCCAGATGACAACATGTATCACGTAATAGAGGCATGAGGCATTTATATAAATAGCAGAAGTGTGCAAAAGTTTACATATGCACCATGGGTTACTAAGTGTACCTCATACTGTTAGACTGGAATGCATACATGGAGCTGTTCTCAGGTCCTCTCATCCACACTCTGAAATTCTGTATGTAGATAAGCTATCAAGAAAGACACTAATAGGACCATTATCGAACAAAAGTAGGATGCTGGTGACAAAGAAATTTGATATTGTTGGAAAGGCAGAATGAAATCTTGTCTTAGTACTTGCAGAGAAAGCTAAAGGTCACATCCTGAAAAATGCAAAGGTGAAATGTTAAAAGGTTTTGTGATAACGCTAAAGCACACAGACCATTAAAAGCTTCTGAAGTTTGCAAGGCTTTATAAATTCAAGTAAATTAAAAGCCAGGACTGAGGAGAAAAGAACACAATAACTTTTTGATACTTGCTTAGTCCTTGATAGACTGAATAGAATAAGCATGCAAACGTTAGTAGTTCAGAACTGATATTTATGGAAAAAAGTCCTGAGTAATGCAGACCTATGCACTCAGTAACATTGAAGGAAAAATATCAATAAGAAATGAGATACTTACACAAAATTTAGAGCTATTTGAAATTGCTGAAGGCAGCATAGTTTCAGGAAATAAATTTTTCCTTCACTGGCAAGCATTCTGGCCAGGGGGATGAAGAATTGAGTTAGCCTGTGGGTAAAAGCAAAAGAGAATTTTAAGCAGGCTTTGAATTAGTCCTCATCCACAATATGGTTTCTTGTCGAATTTGAAGCTAATAAATCATTCTGTTCTAGGCCAGGTTTGGGATAATTTCTTGGCAGATGAATGAAGTATTTAATGGGAATTTGTTTTAAAGTCAGCCGTATAGCATGCTAGCAATTCAGCCAGCGCTTCATCCTTTGCCAAAGTCTTTTATTTTACATATATTATGGAGCCATGAACACTATCTGAAACTGTATGAGCAAACACAAAGGCAGATGAGTTTTACCAGTGATGAGTTTTACCAGTGATGAGCTTTGCATGGACTCATGACAGTCACTGTGATAACCTGGCCAGCTGTGAGGTAAGCTCTGAATTTCTGCAATGAAATTCAGTTTTTGAAGTTCTTCAGTTTTTGAAGAACTACTAGCTATCACTGGGTTAGCAGAGCTTCTACTATGTCTCATGGAGTTCCCATTGTTTTAGGAAACTTTATGACTTGTAAACCCAGTAACCTGGTAAAAAAGCCACAAACAAAAAAAAATGGATTAGAGTAGAAATACTTGATAAGTAAGTCCTTGATAAGGACTATTGCTGAGGAGGAAACAAAGGTGTATTTGTTCCGGATATTCAGAAACTGTTTGGAACAACAGATCAGGCAGAAGTTCATGATAAAGATTTTTTCAACGGTTCATTTTCTCAAGAACAGTGAGAGAAACTCAATGGGGAATCAGACAGACACAGGTACATAAAATATCTTCTTGCTTTGAACTAGGACAGATGCAAACAGAAAAACACTGCAAAAGCCCCAGCACAAACCACCAGATAGCAGAATAATGGTCTTTGTGTCTGCTGCTATTCAGTTTCTTCTCCCAAATGTTGTCTCTTTCCATCTTAACTCCTTTGACAGCTATCTTACCAGATCCAGTAATGTCTCCACCATTTCCCCTCTTCACTGACTTCCAGATAAATGAAACTGTGCACAAAATAGTTATTAGATTAGCAGAGCTAATACGCTAAATTTAGAAGGAATTACCAGATTTTAATCAGAGAAGTAATTTTTCTAATAGATAAAGCTTTAAATGACAGTGTAAAAGGTGTGTATTTCCAGACAGCCTAAACTGTGGACAAAACAAGTGAGCACAGTACTGCCAAGAAAATTTAGTCCATGCTGTAATACCGTGAGAGAGGAGACAGTGAAATAAATATATTAGATTTAGGAAAAAGTTTCTACAACTGTCAGCACCAGGAAAACACTTCCCATCAATTATTGAAAAATAATTAATTAGAATATTACACTTCCCATCCACAGCTAAGAAACAACTGTGGTAATTTTGACTAGTCTGTACTTCTTTTGGCAGGCTTGGAGATCAGGAGGAGATCATTGGTTCAGACCCTGATCTAGATGAATTTTCTGTTTGTCATAGCCACTGGTATTACAGCGATGTAGACTTGGCATGTTACAGCCAAGGTTTCAACGGGACTTAAAAAGCAGTACATGTGGAGAGGCTGTTGAATTCACAACCTGGATACTACCCTAGAAGAACAGATGCCATTGGGCATGACTCCCATCTGGAAGAAGCAAGCAATGTTTCTTGTATATCAGAGAATCATAGAATGGCCTGGGTTGAAAAGGACCTTAAAGATCATTCAGTTTCAACCCCCCTACCGTGGGCAGGGTTGCCAACCACTAGCCCAGGTTGCTCAAAGCCTCATCCAGCCTGGCCTTGAACCCCTCCAGGGATGGGGCATCCACAGCTTCTCTGGGCAACCTGGGCCACTGCCTCACCACTCCGAGGGAAAGACACATATGGCCCACTAACATAAGCCAACAGTCTTCTCTACTCAAATAAAAAGTGTAGTTCCCTTTACCCAGATAGAATTTGGATTTCTTTTAACAAATCATTCTTTATTTCAGTCATAGAGCAGTTAAGCTGGTGTGAAAAACCAAGGTGTACCTGGTGTACTGGTAATATCTTTGCAGCTCAGCAGCGGCTGGCTTAACAATTCTCCTAATTCTCCTGTCATGATTTAAGAACATGGAGAGAAACCAAGGAAGAAATTCACAGAATCCTCTCTGCAAAGCATGCCATGAGTGCGACCTGCCCACTTGATAACTTTCTCTCACATTCATAGCATAAACATTAGTTTATGGTTTATCCAGCCACATGGATTTTTCTTATCCAGATTTTTGAAAATATATTAAGAACAAATTCAACCCCTTGTTGGTTTTGTTTTGGTTTACTTTCAATGTTAATTACATGAGGTCTTGAGCACTAGCTTAACAGAGTTTGTTTTCTCAGAACACCTTGTCTACTCAGAGTCAGAGATCTTGCTTGTTAAAATTATCTGCATGTCTTAAGTAGATGAAGGACTTTAAAAGGAGCTGGAATTAGTGAAATATTCTCATAACAGAAAATGCATAGATATCCCTGAAGCAGTGTTATTTAGAAGGCATATTGTGTTTCCAAAAATATTAGATCAGTTGTGCTTCTCCTGGAGCTAGGTGTCATGTTTTTGTCTATAAAATATGGAAATTGCTTTCACATCCGGAGCTGAAAACAATACCTGGGTGATGTATTCAAGAGAGTGTCTGTACTTGTGTCTCACCTGGTAATCATGTTTATAAGGCTGTCATTATTGCTCTTGGTTTGAGTCCTGTTAATATATATGTATTCTTCAAAAGAGAAGTACAACACAACATTTTCAAGTCTTGCAAAGTAAACTATCATCCGATGCCCAAGTGTTAAGAGAGGGAAAGCGAGTAACAAAAAGACAGGGAGCTGTTTCTCATTAGCTATTGTAAGATGTCAGCAAGATTAAGGTGTCGGGGTATAGAAAGATGAAGAAGAAAAGAATTACTTAGCAAATAGGCATAAATGAATATAAAATGTGAATAGACGGTTCTAGCTCCTTCTAAGGGTAAAAATAGGCCAGTAGACATTACATTGTGCTACAATCAACTCATCCACTCAATCCTGACCTTCATCTTTATAGGTGAGACTAGTGAGAGCAACATGTTACCATATAGCCAATGCTGGGAACTTTCAGAACTATTATTTCTGAAAAGAAATGAATATTCAAAGGCCCCTTTGACATAATGAAGGTTAAACCCTATATAGAGTTTTGCAGGCCCGTGTGAGCGCTGTCTGACTGGGCTCTAAAATAGCCTGAGCTCGGCTTGTCTGGGAGCTGCCTGGGAGGTATATGTCTATGGTTAGTGCAGAGCTGATCCTGTGCTTAAACTGCGGAGAAATGGAGTATTACATTGCATCTTGCACATGCAGCTACGCAAGATGGGCAGAAAAATGGGTCTGTCAGAAATAAAATGTCATATAGACACATATACATACAGCGAAGTCACTGGCCTGCAAATTATTTCACAACTGACTCTTAGAAACCTCTTCAGGTATTGCCAGCTAATACCTGCAAATTGCCAGCTCATACCATCTATGTACCTGTCATCTCACCTGGAAAATATTTTATTTCAGTTAGTGAACAGTGCTTGCAGCTGCACCTGCTAAGGAGAGAGAGAGAAGACACCATTTTGTCTAAAGGACAAGTAATTCCAGGCAGAAACCACCATTAAAAACCTGCCTTTTTAGGAGGAAAGGAAAAAAGAAAAGGCAAGCTATAATTTGTTGTCTGGCAACAAACAGTATGGTAGTAACACGGTGCCACTTTGGACAGATATTACTACCCTTGTGCAAATGAGAGTCAGCAAATTACAGACAACATTTCTGAGTTGTTTTCAACTGAGTTTAATTCACAATGGTCACCTACAAGCATAGTGGCCTTCCATACCTAGACTGCTGCTCCACAGCCATCAGCAAGTGTTGTAAGAAGCTTTTGTTTCTGGAACCTAGGGCCACTTCTAACATCTTGTGTTGATTTAAACATGAACCAATTTAGCTAACCTGATGTAAAACCCAATAGAATTACTTTGTGTCAGATTTATGCAGACAGAAAAAAGGTATATCTGTTCCCTCAGCAACAGTTTCAGTCCAGAATTGTGGAGGCAGAGCGTGTTAACTTGTGCCCAGCCTTCACCCATAATAATTACATAGTTCTGAGACCTGAAGCTGCTAGAAGGCAGCTATATGCACATTGCTCACAGACGATTAAACCACACCTTTTAACACTGAAGAGATCAATTTAGCTTCTACTTGATGTTAGAAAAAGGAATATATCAATGCCTCAGACACAGTGTAAAGTACTTACCTCACACTTTCATTGAATTGATAAAGAAATCTCCTTCTACCAATGTACTTGCAGTCAATGTGCAGATCAGGCGCGAATTTGCTTTGCACTTAGTGAGGTGCTGTTAGTAGTATGGCTGATAACAATCCTGCTAACGGCAAAAAGATAAAAAAATAAAGCTTAATTTTGATAGCTAGTTCATAGCCCTTTGTTACCCACATTTATAAAGGTGCTCTTTGCTATGCTTTCATCTTTTTATGTATTTGGTTTGGCAATGCCCCTCTCTGTTCCACTGTATTATAAAAGCTTCGCTCCATTTCCCATCTGCTGTCTTTGAGAGATCAATTGTAGAGCATTCATCAGTGGAAACATGAGGCTTTTGCCACAGTTTCTCTAAAATTCATCTTGCCAGTCACATGCAAACTGAAATGGGTCAGTTTTCATCAGCCTTGGCATTAAGCCTCGGTGCTCTCCCATGGGCTCTGTCCAATAATTTAAGAGGAGTGGGAAACAAATTATGTGACTATTAATTCCAGTTTTCTTCTTCAGATACCAGTACATCAAAAATAGATCTCCCTGGGCCAGAGCACTTTGTCCTGTTATCTGCAGTAATACTAGTTCGTGAATTATGTCTGGTCAGTGTAGTGTCTCGGTTTGGTCACATTAATCTCTTTGACCACTGCCTTAATCACTGAACTCTGCCATCTCATTTTTCATCTTGCAGAAAGAAGCTGTCTGACTTTTTGTCTAGTGCCTGGCACAGTGATTGCTCTGTTGACCCTGTAGTAGTCAGAGGAACCCAGAGGCCTTACAGGCGGCAGCAGGACCAGCCACGGAGGGTACTATCTCATCAAGCTCGACAGTTCCTTAACGATCATGCAAATAGCGCAGTAACCTCAGATGATGTAAGCGATCCCATTTCACATACCTTAGCAGGTTAAAAACTCACCGCCTGTGCCAAGCTGCATGAACACCAAAAAAAAAAAAAAAAAAAAAAGAATTGCTAGACAAAAAAATTGATTTTGATTTACTAGAGAATGTAGTCTTTATACACATGACTTACATCAGCTATGAGGTGCCTCTCTGTGTCCTCGTATTGAGAAAACAGCTAAGCACAATGCATTCACTCTGTGCATATAATCCTGATAAACCCATGTTGCAGGTACAATTTTGAAATCATAGTTTTATGTATCTATGTTCATTAGTCTTAGATGTTCAAGTGATCCACAGATTAGGAAATATGATTGATAATTTCAGTAAACACCTTTGAAAGATCCGTACAGAAGTTTCTGGACACATTTGCTAGTGGACTCTGTCATCCTGCCAAAGGATTAATTTTGACTTTGTTGTTAACAAAAATAAATACTTCAATATGTTTCTTCTTAAACTAATAAGTGTTAAAATATGTTTTTTTAAAAAATCAGAAGTTGTATTTAAAATAGAGCCTTTTTCTATTAAATGTGTGCAATTAAGCAAAAAAAATATTTCTACTATGGAAACCCATACAAAGTATGGACTGCAAAATAATCTTTTTCCTACTGCTACAGAAGTCTACAGTATACACAGCACCTAGATACTGTATCATGGTATCAACTCTCATGATATTTTAGGACAGTTCAGTTGGAAGGGACTTACAACAACCATCTCGTCCATTTAGAAACCAGCTTGTGCACAATGCAAGAAATATTAGGTTGCTTTTAATAACTATTTATCTAGAGTCCTTTAGAATGACATTTTATCAAAGTAAAAAAAGTGTGTCTTTTAGTTTTTTTCTTGGAAAGAACTCAGATCATTGGGTTTTATTTCTGCCATATAGGAACAAGGGAATGTAGCTGCCCATGAAAACATGCGTAGTAGTTTTGGGGTGAAATGAGGACTAACTGTCACTAAAAAGCTAGCACATTCCTTTCCCTCAAGTCCCACTTTGTCATCCTTTTCCATTATTTGTCTTTTACAGTTGCCTCTGATTTTTTAATCTCCCTGATAAAAACAAGTGTTGGGTTTTTTTTTTCCTCAGAAGCGAAACAAATACATAAACTAAATTCCCATGAGAAAGCAGTCCAAGTTCATTAATATATTCCTATCGCTACGAATTCCCTTAAGCTTTTGAAAATCACAGAAGTTGATAAACGTAAGAATTTGAGAGAGAAACTTACTATGAACTAGAAAGTGTAGTTAGGCAACAGTCTTCCAGAGATATGTCACAATTTTGAGAAATGTCTCAGGATTTGATTTCTCCTTATATGGAAGTGATAAGTTGTCTTAAAACAGAAGTATATTTATATGTTGTAGAAGGATGACATTCCAGGACACGCCATGATGAATTAGATGCACTCATAGTGCTGGTAAGGGTGCTTCACAATCAAAGCAGCTATTTCTGAAAAATCTACCCATATTTACGAGAGGGGCTGAAGAAAAGTTGTCCAAAGGACAGCAGCTGCAAATAGCAGATTTTAAAACACAGTATGATTTGTCCTAGCAGGATCTTCTTCAGTCGACAGTGAAACAGATAGGGAAGTCAGAGAATGGAATAGATAGTGAAGTATGAAACCTAATATTTCCAAGGAAAATCTTTTTTGCTTGAACATGGCAGAGAGCTTTTGAACACTATGAGACGACCAAAGCTATCAGTAAAAACTGGGTTTCCTCATATACTGAGCATGGACACTCCTTTGGGTATGCAAAGACTTTGTAAATTTCAGTCTATTTCTCCATGAGGCAATGCCTGGAACGGATTTTAAAAGGAAGCTGAAGTATAGATTAGGTTCTACTTTTAGGGGAGGAACTGAGAAGAGACCGACTCACAGCCCTCTTCATTGTAGCTCTCTTATTTATGAAATGGATAGGATTTCTCTCTGTCTTACTAAGTTAATGACATTTTAGACATGGGATGTTGTCCCAGCTGTCAAATCAGACAATGCTGGAAAGAACTTTTATTTCATTGCTGAATTTGTAATAGAAATGGGGAGAACTTTAGGGCGAGCTAGAGCTAGGAGTACCATGTATCAGCCATACTGGGAAGAAATTAAACTGAAACCTCTGCCTGGCTCCAGGGACTCAGAGGAGAAGTCCAAACTATCCCAAAACAATGATGGACTTTGAAATAATGGTAAGTAAACAACTCGACCCTCTACCTATTGCACTGAGTGGAAAAAAGCTGCAGTCCTTAGGATCATCAGGACTGAGCAGAACTTAACAGAATCAAGACAACATTCCCAAAGCATACTTGGGGCTCACAGACAATTCAAAGAGCAGACTGATTGCACATATCACAGAATTTACCTCTAAGAACAGACATCTCAGCTGAGCAATCACTATGTGATTACTTCAGCTACCACCAGAAGGATGTAAGGAATGTAATACAGCTACAAAGATGGCTATCTCACATTATTTATTGCAGGAAAACTTATGAGAAAAAAAAATAATTGAATAATGGGCAGAAGGACTGGAAGAAAATATGAAAGAAGTGCTTATGGAGTTGGGTGAATTTTGCAATACAGGTTGCAAATGAAATATGCAGAGTATTGATCTTTTCTTTAGAATTTTATGTTACAGATTTAAATGAGAACTTGGAAGATGGGAGTCAGAGAGTGAGAATTGCTGCTGGGGAGAATGCTGCAGCTATAGGACATATTTACAGTGAAATGGTAGTGATGCTTAATCTCTGATTTAACATGTTTAACAGCAGAGAACAAATTGTTCCCAAAATTGAAATGGTTGGTCACCATATCTTTCTGTTTGGTAGGCTGATATGGGCTGCAGTGGCTGGGAAGTAGATTCCTCAATAAGTGGAATAAGCCAATGAATAGTTTCATTGTTGGTCCCCAAATGCTTTACCCCAAATTTGGTCACGCTAGGGATCAATCCAAGTGATGTTTTCCTTCTATATTTTCCTTTACCAGACTTACAACCCCAGGACTCCTCTTGAACCCATCTGAAGAAAAATTTGAAATGGTAGTAGCACTGAATTCATACTTCACAAAGAAATACATGTGGGTAGACCAAATGTATATAAACTCCGTTTGTCTTTATTTTGAAAGAAATGTGTATTAGCAAAAGGTGATACAGCCCTATCTCTTTTCTTTGCCCAGTAACATCATAGTTCATTGATTAAAGTCACTGATACCTCTCTGCAAGAGGGAAATGAATGGTTCAAAGAGACACGTAAGTGCATTTTAAGGATTGCAGGGAAGACATAGTAGAAGTATGTGTGGGCAAGGGACCATTACAGTCCTTGTGGAGCAATACATCACAGAGTGAACATGGTCTAGGCCCAACAAATGACAGCCATCCTGGCACCGAGGAGTTGAAGGCTTCCTGGTGTCCTTCTCTGCTTATTCCATGCTTACTGTACTTTCACAGTAGTAGGCACAAATTACATTGTAATACTAGATGTTTTAAAACACCTGCTAGTCCAAGGGGAATTTTCTAAACTAAGAATGGCTCAAGCCTAAACCGAGTATTGCCAGGATTAGATTGCTTGGACCCCAGACAAATGATACTCTGATTTGTTCAGAAAACCTTCCAGTGAAGGTGTCCAAAAGGCAGAATGTTTAGAAAAAATAATAAAATCAGAACTTTCAAGTGAACTTGTCTTGTCCTTGTGCTCTCGTTAAGAGGGACCAATATACCTGTTTCAAAGGCTGCTCCAGCAGTTAGAGTAACGAATGACATCTGCATTTGACTTAGAGTACATGCAAAGAGTTTATGTTAAGAATCACTACTACTTAAACTGGAGTAATCCAATATTTCAAAAGAAAAAAGCCCTTCTCGTGGCCGAGATTATGGCAACGTGAGTTGAGGGTGTAAGCTCACAGTCGTGCACCCAGGCTAAACTGCTTTATCCATTCCTGTTAGGCAGCATGGCCATGACACTCCGGGATCAGCTGAACTCTCTCATTGGCATTGTAGTTTCTCTGGGACAAGGACCTTTAAGTAGCTTCTATTTGTACAGCACCTAGCACTGTGATTTGTGCTGAAAGCACGTACTACAAACAATTTATTGTAATGGTAATGACTTCCTAACTGGAGTCCTAAATCAAACATGTCAGAAGTGATGAAATTAGATTGGAGAATGACCAATAATCCTAATCTTGACAGTATGACAGATTTGAGAATCTCAAAAATATACACGGTTACTGCTATTTCTGGAGATAATGATTTTGGGAACTGCCTGTTTTCTTTGTTAATCTCACTGGTTGATTCATGTTGGCTCTATCATTCTGACAACATAAATTGAGTAGTAATGTTGATTCACCTTTTTAATGACTCCAAAGCAACTGTAAGTGTGATATGACAACTCTGGTGCCTGCTTAGTTTAGCAGAAGTTATGGGAGCGAGTCCTAGAAGACTTCAAGTATGTTTATTAATTTGATATAAAATGCATGAAAGCAGCACACAGGGTTACTTCTTTGTTTCCTCCTCTCAAAACAGCAACTGGGCCAGTAACTCTTAATACAAAGTTAATTTAGTCAAGATACTTGAAAGCCACTTGGCTCTGTTTCTAAATTCCTTCCTTTGTCCTTTGCAAAGCTCTTTGAAGAGTTACTCTGCGAGGTGGATGTTGTAATGAGCCTATTTCTAAGAGGATCAAAGTAGCAGAGCTGCCCAAAGCAGCATCAAAGATACACAACAGAGAGCCCTTTAATGAGCAAGAGGGACATGACTGTCTTTTCCCCAAAATAAAAAACCATAAACAGGATTTAGATTAAATATTTAAAATTGAAAATTATTTCATTTTGTCTGGAGCTTGCTAGCAGAAAGCAAAAACCTCAAAGAGGAGATCTCTTGAGCTGACGGTGCTAAAATTTAATGACTGTCATTTGCTCGATGCTTCACCATCACTTAATGAAGTCCAAATACCTGTGGCCTAAGCTGAGGGTGGCGGGGGCAGCCAGCACCAACACAGGCAGGATAGCAGCCTTGTGCTACAGCAGATTCCTTTCCCATGGATATGAAAATAGAAAGCAAACACAGAGCAGGAAGCTGCGGTGAATGCTGCAGAGAGAGAAGACAGCTCGGGGAGGGAACAGGGGGAAGGGTGGGAGAAAAAGAAAGGAGTGGGAGGGAGGACTGGACATGTAAATTATGTGCCAGGAAATGAATTCCTTATAATGTCTCTTGCCAGAAGCTAAATCCTAGCAAATGTAAGTCGTCTTTTTTCCCTTTCTTTCACTCTGTCCACAGTTCCTCTGAGGGTCAGGGAGGAAGCGGCAGGGACAGGAAGAGGGGCAACTCAGTGTTTGCTTACTTATTGTGTGACCAAAGTGCTATATGATCCAGCTTGAACATTAAAAAGCATGTGACCCCATAAAAGTGATGAACAGGATAATATCCTGCTTCTCATTACACACGGTTTTTCCAGCTTACTTTATTTGGCCACAGGGATCCTTCAGTATGTGCTAGAGCTGAAATACCAGAAGAAATGTGTTTCTGTTCAGAGGCTGGATGTGCTTATGGTGCTGTGTTCAGTAATGAAATGGGGGCTTATTTTGTTTGACTTGATAGCTATCTGTGCAAATATTGCCTCTACTTAGGTTTGTGTTTGTTTAAGGAATCACCCACTGCATCTGTCAAGATGGCAGAAATGTATGCCACTGACCTGTGCTTAACTTGGGGGATGAAATAAGAAGACTCGTGTTTAAGGTTAAACCTCTATCTAGTGGGGGTGTTTTTCCTCCGCCTTTTTTTCCCCCCAGAATTTATCAGAAACCATCTGGCAGAAAGTTAAAAATCCTTAGTAGCAAACCTTGGGCTGCTGAGCAAAGTGCAGTTCTAGCTTATGGGAAATCAATGCTATATGATGCAGAGAGCAGAATGACTAATGAAACTGGACAAAAAGTAATTATATAATGCATTAACGTTTACTGAGCATTAAGCATCAAAAGCGACCCAGGTTTTTTTTTCCTTTCCAACCTGCACGGTTTCTGATACCCTATACCCCAGCATGTGCAATGCCACAGACACAACTGGTACCAGTCTCCTTGAAGAATCCTCTGGGTAAAAGCGTTGGACACTTCTATATGTAAAGAACACAGATATTTCCTTTTTTAATTAACTGCAACACTAAAACAGTTATGTACATAGCAAATTTTTGTAACGTAAGTTAACTAAAAGGCTGTTTTTCATCAAAAAGTGCTGAGAACCCAGAAATTTCCAGTGAAGGAAATTTGCTGGGAAGCACAGCCCCTAATTTCCTTCCTTTACAGGGTACAAAGTACACAGCTCTTCCTAGAGTGCTGTTATGTCTGGAAATGTAAATATCTATGAATTCTTGTATCATGCTGAAATCAGTAAGTCTTCAGAGCTTTGAAAAATTAACTAGCTTCCTGCATTTCCATTTCTAATCAGGATTTGGGAACCTAATAATAATCTGGGAAAATCTCGACTGTTGTGACTACATTGACATTTTAATGGCAGTTACACCTTCTGGGACATTGACAGCACATACACCTTCTAAAGTTGCCACCTATAGAAATAGTATATGTACATACATGTACATAAATTACGTGTGTTTCATAATCCATATGTTGTGGGTTCACTACTATTGAATTTCTTGAAAAGATTTTGATGCTACTAGAGCAAGCAGAAATTCTTAGCCTCAATATGCTTCTTTTATGTTCCCATTTCTAGCTCCTAGGATTTAAACCCCTAAAGAATATAGAATATATTAGCAATATAGCAACAGAAAAAGATAATCTGCAATTTCAGGTAGATGTGAGATAACATATAAACACAAGAACAAAATGAAAAAGGAGATTGAATTTACTTGGATTGTTGAAGGCTAATCTCCACAAAGAGCATCATTCAAGGCTTGGATTCACAAGAGTTTGTGTGCAGAAGAGATGCAGGTCCTGTATCATTCTGCTTTCTTCATATGGTATGAAACAGGTTTGATTTAAAGTGATTGTCCAAAACTGTCCCATCTCAATGCCGGTTCTACATAGTCCCTTAAAAGAAAAGAAAATTTATTTTTAAGAATGACTTATTCCCTAAATGTTAAACCATATTTGAGTACCATGATTTCTACTGATTTCTTCTGTTTCAATACCACGTATAACCTGCATTACTCAGTGCTGGTAATGCCCTAACTCAGGAATAATGACTTTTGCATAAGAATGTTTTATTTCCCACGTGGGCTGAAAGAATACCTCAGATTCTTTTAAGCACTCAGCTTGTATTCTGTTGATCTATTTTCATTACTAACAAAGATTAATTATATTTCAAATTTAATCAATTTATTTTAATTGGAAAGCAAAGTTCTACTCAGCCTTTAGAAGCAATAATTTCTTAACAGCAGTACTTCAAGTATTTTTTAGCTGTACCTGTAAGTTGGCTACATCTTGCTGTTGGAAATTTTGGGTATGATATGAAAAGGATGTTTCCCTGAAAACCATATGATTAGCTAGTGTCAAGCGCTGGCATATTGCTCTCCCAGGAATTTACTGTATTAGTTTAGTTAGACTGTATCTGAGCTATTTGCTGCAGTCTTGCTGATTTAATGCTGCTAAAATGAGGAGGAGAACAGGGAGTAATAGGTGCTACATTAAGTGCTCCATAAAATCATCCGTGCAATATAAAACCAACTTGCAACTTTCTCATGTACGTGTCCCTAAATGTAAGTTTTCAGTACTGTCAGTCGTAGCTTTCAAAAGTTTCTCTGATAAACTGGTAGTTTCCTACTCTCTTCTGAGTAGCAATTTCCTGTGAAAACAGAAAATGAGAAACCTTTGTCCAAAAATCCCCTTATGCTGGGCAAGACTCAAGAACAGTTCCAGTTGTCAAACTATAGGGAGGACCTACCTGGAGTCTGCAGGACAGTCATGGTGCAATGAGGGCTGTCTGTTAGTTCCCCTGAAAAAAATGTGTAATAATAATTACCACAGGCTATAAAAAATATCAGATTATGTTCAAACATCAAATACATGTATCTTTCTACAGATATTCCATATGAAATCTTACTGTCATTACAGTTACTGATAGGACATAATTGTTGTAAAGTGATGAGGCACCTAATTATGATACTTGAATGACTCTGGTATAATAATGCCTTCATTGTCAAAACCATAGATGAATAACAGCAACTGAACACCAATGCATTTTGGCACTTCTGTGCTACCCAGAATCATGAACTGAGATGTCTGAGCAGAGCAGTTCTTGTCTAATGTCCTGTCAAATGATTTTACAAAACTCTATATTCAATAAGAATTAAGATAGATGCCGTATCCATACACAGCAACAAACATTAGTTCAGATCCCATGGCCTTGGGGACTCTCTTTAGCTGCAGTATCTGAAGAAAGCTATCTTCAATACTTTAGCATCCTTTTCAAAAAACAGGGCAAAACTATCCACATGCAACACAATTACCATAGGTTTGTAATAGGGATTCACAAGCAAGCCACACCAGAAATTCTGTGGGGGCTGCTGAAATCTTTGTTGTGTTAACATGTTTTACCTACCTTTGTACCTGAGTACCTAGCTCCCTCTCTGGCGTTAAGAAAAAGGAAGTTTTACCAGGTAGCCCAAATATAATATTGGGAGAGTAATTATCAGAAATTAAGATATCTGCCAAAAGGAGTTGTAATTTGTTTTCATGGTTCTGATCTATACTGAGTCTGAGTCTTTACGAAAATCAGTTTGTTAAAAGGGCTGGAGCACCTCCCCTGTGAGGACAGGCTGAGAGAGTTGGGGTTGTTCAGCCTGGAGAAGAGAAAGCTCCGGGGAAACTTAATAGCAGCCTACCAGTGCTGAAAGGGGGCTACAGGAGAGATGGGGGGGCACTCTTTATCAGGGGGTGGAGTGAGAGGACAAGAGTTTATGTATTTAGGCTGAAAGAGGGTAAATTTAGACTAGATATTAGGAGGAAATGTTTTCCTGTGAGGGTGGTGAGGCAGTGGCCCAGGTTGCCCAGAGAAGCTGTGGATGCCCCATCCCTGGAGGGGTTCAAGGCCAGGCTGGATGAGGCTTTGAGCAACCTGGGCTAGTGGGAGGTGTCCCTGCCCATGGCAGGGGGGCTGGAACTAGGTGATCTTTAAGGTCCCTTACAACCCAAACCATTCTGTAATTCTATGAAATAATTTGCTTGAACTTGATAGAAACATTCCGGTTCACCTGTGAGTCAAAGTTATTGACCATATGATACTGCATAAACAGTTTACGTAGAATATAGCAAGGTGCTAAGTACTTTGACTCTCTTCAGTTAAACTTATAAACACTTAGTTTTAAGATTATTTTATCATACCTGGCATTCTTGATTAAAGTCGTAGCTATAGCTGTTAAATTTTAAAATAAGTTGTAAATCTGTCAATCTGAATGTTGCAGACTATGCTACAGTCAGTTTAGATCTTATGTGTAAATCAAGTCATTTGGTCAAATTCTATGATTTTATGAAATGTTTTAAATTATTTAAATGACATATTTAACTAAATAAATTCCTTTACATTGTAAAGAATTGATTTAAACATACAATAAGAATATATTCTTTCACATCAGTTGCTATTTATATTTCCAGTTTCCCATCTGGAGGTTGTCATGGTCAACAGGTCATCAAATGGACTAAAAGGGGGTATGTTCCTGCCTAGTCCTAAAACAGCTCGTACCACATTTCTGAATGACAAGGAGTCGAGAGGACTGAACTGCTGGAAGCGCACAGGCTCATGTGCCATTCACTATGGCACTTCCAAGAAACAGTCCTGATAGATAGATGGGCCACTGGTCTGGCCCAGCAGAGCATTTCTTCCTTTCTTAAGTGTAAATAACAATAGCAACAACAACAATATTAAAACATAATAAAAAAAATAAAAATATTACTTACCTATCTGTTCTTTGCTGTAAACTTGTCTTTCTGCTCCTACTATAATAATGGCTAGATAAGGATACTCAATAAGTGTGCTTGTGACTGACAATGATTTATAATGCGAGGTCAGACTTCAGCCCAAATGCTGTTTTTCTCTTCTCAAAAAGCAGCAGCATTTTTTAAGGCAATTAGTAATTGCAGTGTCTTTTCATTTGACAATATGAATTATTCCTACTGTGGACAAATAAAGAGAAAAATGCAACAACAAACAAGCAACACAATAGTTCTTTTGTGACCATCGCCAACTCACAAAAATATTGTTTTCCTTTCCTTCATTCATTTGCATTTGTATTTATTTGCAGAAGGCAAAACATGACTATATAGATCATTTAAACTCTGAAAGATATGGAACTTGGAAGACTCAGTGGAAAATTCCCAGAAATAATCTTGATGAAGTGGTTTTATTCATCTCATTCTACTTTCCTCAAGGGCTGACACATGCATAAAAGGGGAACATGATCCCTTGCACATGTTCTCCATGAGGACTGTGTGTAGCACAACCATTAACTTAAAACAAGCTTTGCTGACTCTTACTCAAAGGCATTGCTGAATCCAGGCCAAAGGAATTCAGACTGGCATTTCTCCATCTACTCCGATCAGTGAATAGGCTGAAAGGACAATCTTGTTTCACAGCACCAAGCATTACAGGGTTTCGGCAGACCTGTGTGATCTAACCTCAGCACCTGGCTGCGCAGTGTGGGTCATTTTCAAGTGACATTCCTTTCTTGTGCTGCTGCAGGCTGAGGATGCTCGAAGATGGGGACAGCAGCTCTTTCTCAAGTGAGGAGTGACAGCAGAAGCTCTTGTCCCTCAGTCATTCGGCTCTGCTCTAGTGCCCTCTCTGCTGCTTCTGCGTTTTCCAAGGGTTCCTCCTCCTGTTCTTCCTTCACTTGCTTTCCTCCCTTGTCAGTTCTACCATATGGTCCTAAACCTTGACAGGGAAGATCCACCTTCAGGCTGAAACAAGCCAAACATATGGAATGCTGTTTCAGAAGTGGGGGGTGAGAATCATCTTTAGATCATTAGTAACCCTGGTTACTGTTTTGTGCTCCTAGAAAAAGCCATTTGCAAGGATCAATAAAGTGAACATTCTGGGAAATGGAAAATTCAATCTCTCTGTAAGAGTTTTTTCTGTAACTAAGTCTGTAATTTTTTGATTCAAAACGAAGCTGTTATAAAAATCATCTTGGGTCAAATCCAAGCCAAGTAGTTGATTTTTCAGCTGAACTTCTTTCAGTAGCCACTTGAGCTTCCCACAGTGTCTCATGGGAAGTGGACTGGAGTTTTCCCCTTTGCCCTAGCTTTCCCTGTTTTATATTCCTCCCAAATGTTCCAATATCTTCCCTCCAGTTAAACCTCAAAAGTGACCTATGGAAATAAATATAGGAATGGTACCTGACAGGATAAATGGAGTAAGGAGAGGGCCCAGCTTAGTGCAAGTGATAAATATTTCATAAGAACAAAAGAATAATTATACTGGGGCAGATGAAATGTTCATTTAGTGTACATTTGTGTTTTTATAGTGGTCAGTAGAAGATGTAAGAAGAAATAAGAAAATTAGAAATTAATTGCTCTTCTGACATATTGTCCCAGCCCCAAAATGTGCCATTTCTGGGACTTCCTGAGCAAGACACTGCATCCAAAGCACTGTGTGTAATATCTGCTTCTTCAAAAATGAATATTTCAATCTGTTTTTAAAATCCATTTATAATTTCAGCCTTCAGAACTTTCTGCGGGAATGAGAGCTTCAATTTAATTATGCATAGCGTGAAAAAAGGACTTCCTTGATTCATTTCAAAACTTTTATTCTAAATTGGCATTGGGTGTCATCCAGTCCTTTCAGTGAGAACTAGAGAATAGTGATTCCCTAGCCACCATGCCAGTCACGTCCCTCTCATTGTCTCTTCTTTCTATGTATCCGCTCCTCCTGTGGAAATGGTCCATAGCTTTGATCTCCCTGGTCCTCTCACATGTCCCTTGAACTACAATTCCCATAAGTCTCTTGAAGCAATACAGGGAAAGCAAAACACCGCCAGACGAATTTAGAACAAAATATTTCAACATTTCCAAGTAATATCGTTGATTCCTTTCCTATGCATTCTACATATTTTAGTTGAGTCCCAGAGAGGAATGAAAACAGTTACACAGATTTAATAATAATTTTTCTGTGAATAAGAATTGCAATTTCAGTTTTATCAGAACTTTTCCTAAATGGAGATGAGAAATTTGTCCTTATACATATTTTTCAGATCCATATTGACATCAAGATTAAAGTTCAATTTGCCACAAAATTTAAATAATCCACATAAGAAACTCTCTTAATTAAGACCCATATGTATTGTTTTATTGTTTTCCTTTTTTTTTTTTTTTTTCCCCCAAGTTGAAATATTTTGTCACCAAATCTGGAAGTCAAACTGACTCTAGGCAGATGTGAAACTTCCTTTTGAACTGAATGTAGTAAAATGCAGGAAAAATAACAAGAAGCAAATTTGACTTGGTTTTAATATTCTTTCGTAATAGAGTAGGTCACCTTGGTAAAAAAAAGGTAATGACCTGTAAGTCTAAACAACTCAATTGATTTTAGTGGATTTGCACTCATTCAACAGAGAGAATAATCTGATGTTATGCCTTTAGTCCTTCTCTAAATGTCATGATGGAGACAGCTGTTTTTTTGAAACTTCTCACTCTGCCAGACTACTACTTAACAGTTACGCACACTTGGTAGGGCAGAGAGATTTTGTTCTCCAAAAGCTGTAAAATCACAAGCCGAAAAGAAGTTGCTGGGGTCCGGTGCTGAGGCGCTGAGGCTGTAAGTGTGTCTCAGATAGCATTACTAAGATAACAAAAACGCGTATGCTTATTTTCAAGCACCACTCCTGGAGAACAAGCCCAGCACGGCTGTCATCCCAACAGCCTGCTTGCCTGCTCTGGAGGTGGTTTTATATTCCAAGGCATCCCCCTCTCTCCACCAGTCGTAGTCACTTGCCCCTTTTGCTCTGAAAATAAATCAATTTCATCTGCCGCAGTTCCATTTCTTTCTTCTCTCTGCCTCCGTCCCTCAGTCCCGCTCTCTCTTTGAAAGCTTCTCTGCACGGCACCATATGGCAGCTGAGAGCAGGGCAGAGCCGTGATCTAGCGCCGAACAAAAGAGGCTGCGGTGTCAAAAAGCCTCATGAATGCATGAGACACATTCATGTATAGAGAAATGCCTCCAGCTCTGTCAGGGAGGACTAAAGAGAAGGCTGATAGGCCTGACATCGCTTTCGAGTTGAGAAAGGCAGCAGCTCTCTCGGCAGCTCATCCCCTCCTCCCTCCCCCTCTTTGGTTTCACACCAAAATCCCGTTAGATCTGTTAATGACACGAGACACAAAGTACGTGGCAGAACAAGAAATTAAATCAGGCCACCTTCTTTACTCCCTATTACTGTTTTTGAGATAGATTTATACTATTAAAAGAAAAAAAAATAAAACAGGCTTTAATAACATGCCTAAGAATAAATAAACATGTCCTATGCCCCCAAAAGGGGACTGTGCACGCTCCTGTACATTGCCCGTGGCTGCAGGTTTGCAGCAGAACTGCAGGCTGAACGCTCGCAGGGCAGCCCTGAAATACTGTTTCAAGTACACTGTCTGGTTTATTTTGCTTTCTCAATTTTCTCAAGCTGCTGTTGATACAAAAAAAAAGACTTTGAGGCTGGAAAATTAACAAGACCTATTATCATGTGTGCCTGTTTAGCTGTTACAGATGAACTACACTTAATTTTTGAATACGAGAGAAATGCAAACTGGCACTTACAAAGCATGCATTCCTTCGCCCTCCTCTCCCTTCTCTGTCGCTTCCTCTTTTTCTGTCTCAGTGATGCTTGGCATGCTTCAGTCCATAGAAAAGTCTACAAAAGACATTCACGACCTTTATACACAAAGTTAATAAGATGATAGAATATATACATCTAAAATACATTTATTACAAACTTTTCACTACTAGGGGAGAGGAAAACCCACCACTCTCATGCAGCAGAATGCAACAGCACCTATTTTACAAATAACTTTGTTATTGAACTTAAACAGAGAAAATGGAGTTGCTTTATTTCAGTAAAATCAAGACCTAGTTAAACCATTAAACTAGAACTGCATTCCTATTGCTGCCTCTTCCCCAGGAAGGCCTCAGAAATCACAAAACTCTGTGTCCCTGGGGTTATTTAAAGGAACCTGGGCAGGCTTCCAAATGCTGGTATATGCGACCTTTACAAGTATTCAACAATAGCAGTTCCCTACGAAATAAATCAATGAACATGTGTATAGTAACTCAGCAGTGGCAGGGAAGTTTCAAGATGAAATTGTATCAACACTGTTGAATTGTGTCCCTACAACTGGTTTAGAAGATTTTACTAAAAGCATGGCATATATAAATCTATAAAATTTGCTTATAGGATCTCATGAGTCTTCCTTCTTGGAATGCGCTTAACGTAAAGCTATTGAATAGCATCATGTATGTATGTATGTATATATTAAAGCCAGTATTTATAGGTTTATCATGAGTCACAAATGACTGAAGATAAGTTAGTTTCAAAGCTAAACTACAATTATCTCAGAAATGTGATTGTTCCACTTGAAATTATTTTAACAGCATCTTTTTAAAATGAACTCTGCCATACATTAAAAAAAAACCCTATTGTAAACGCAGCTCGGGAATGCCTCTGCAGTGGGAAGGTAAACTAACATTCGTGATGTGTGATAGACTTAATCAAATCGGTGCAGTCGGGGTATCTTAAATTGTAACAGGCGGACTTTGCGCTCTCATTGGTGAGTGTGACTTGTGCTGGGTCCCTGCTCGGAGGGAGGGAAGCTGGGGAAGGCGAGGAACAAAGCTGCCATTCAGGCTCGCCCATTCAGCATGGCCACATCTGTTTACATGGCCTGTGCCCACCTCTGAAAAGGGTGGTCCTCCCACCTCCATTTTATTTTGCATGGTCTTGAATGGCAAGTGGTCCCAAAGCTTTTTCTGCTGGAAATCGGCAGTTTGGAATTTATTTTATGAGACCAGAGCTGAAAGACAGACTAACAATAATGTTTGCATGTTTCTATAGTCTGGTTTGGATTTTATTGTAATCTGAGAAGAACTGTAAAATTGTCCCAAACTACCCAGTTTCAAAATAGGTCTAATACATAGGACATTGGCACTGAACTTGTGGGGCTGAATTTTGCACTTAGTCTTTCAGCTACGTATGGTTTTAAGGACTTTTTCCTGTAAAAATAACTTTGTGTCTGAAATAGTTTTGAAACAACACTGACAGCATGCAGAGAAGAACCAGAAAGTCTATTTTACCAAAAAGCATTTTTGCCTTATATACAATCATGTGAAGAATCCATATCTTTACGTTCTGCACTTTGCTAAATAGTTTACACAGAAATAGCATGAGTGCTATAAATTTCGATGTGTTTAGGTACCAGTTCTGCAACTTTCAGACTGAGAGGGATCTAGATAGATTGGAGCATTGGACAGTGACTAATGGGATGAAATTTAACAAGTCCAGATGTCAGATTCTACATCTAGGACAGAGTGATGCTGGGCACAAGTATAAACTGGGAGAGGAGTGGCTGGAGAGCAGCCCTGCATTCCCTGCAGCCTTGCTGCAATGACATCCTTGAGGGCAACCGCCCCTCTCTTTAAGTCCCAAGAAGCTTTGCCAGTGACTTCAGTGGGACCAATATATTATCTTGAAAGGTCAAGATTTACATAAGAAACTTTCACATAACATTAAGAGCTTGCCTGAACACATAAGAAAATAAATATTTTAGCACCTGAAGCATAAATCATGCACTGTACTGTAGCTGTCTGATTTAGAAAGCAAATAACTGAGCAAAAGGAGGAAAGTAGAGTTTTGTCAAAGCCATAGCATAAAAACAGGTCATTAAACTCTACTAGGTTTTTTTTCTTCCTCTGCATTTATCTTGCAGGGAGGCTAAAATGTTACTTCTATGGAAGAAGAGAGTAATTTAAGTCTATAGCTAAAAGTTAGCAGAGTATGACCAGCTGAAAACCCAAGCTGCACATACATTTTTTTGAATTAAAGCAGCACCACACAGGAACAAGTGGTACAGCATCATAAGTTACACTTTACACAGGCTTCAGTGGCTTTCTGCCTTACCTTTTTTGCCCTCTGCCCTATTATTTTTTACTATAATCAGTATTGGTGCTTTAAATGTGGAACACAATCAATGGTTTTGTTTGATTTTCATGCTGTTGAAACATAGCCGATAGCCCTCATGACAAAGATTAAAGTAATTTATTTACCTACTCAGCAAGCACTGCAAATATAGGGAAAAAGATAACTCCTCAACACCTTTTACCCCACGTTTCCTCATAAGGTGACTTAAGAAGTTGCCTTAAGCAGTGCGTAGTCTACTAAGATTTCCTAAAGGATTTTCACTTACTAAGTCATGATCATGCTTTTATGGTATGTGCATGTGTTGCACCAAGAAAATACTGTGACCAGAAGCAAACTTCAGGAAAACATCTCTGACAGAACATTCTGTGTACTGAAAATTAAGAATCAGATCCCTCTGCAAGTTCAGAATTATATTTCACCTCTAACCCTTTCCTCCTAATTGCAGTAAACAAATGTGAGATTTGTAGCTGCTTTTAACCCACACTGCTTTCATTTCAGAAAGGTATTTCGTTTCTAAGTTTACAGAATGAACATAAACAGGATGATGTCTTTTAAAGGAGCCTGAAAATAAAATGAAACTTTTCAAAGGAAAGATTTCAGTTTAACCCAAATGAATGTTTTTCTTTTCATCGACAAAGAAATATTCACGCAACTCCAGCATATAATTCTTCTCACAGAGATAATGCTACCAGATAGTGACAACTTTTACCCTGCTGCCTGTTGTAGATAAAGACCCTTTAAGCTGTGTCCGTCTGGATGCTTATGTTACTTACTTGAACATTTGAACCTGTTGCTTGAAGGGGAGGGGACAGAGGAGGAAGGTGAAAAGACTATATAGCATTGCTAATCCCTTGAGCCATCTGGTGACTTGAGGCCATGCTTTAGATTATGCTTATATTGAAAACCTATTCCTTTCATTCAGTTCCCTTCCCAGTGCCAATTTATCATTGGCTTTTTTGCTGTGTTAGGATTTCTTGCAGTTAATCACAGTGAGAATTAATTGTCTTTTCATGCCACAGTAAATATTCACACTGGAAAGGATTATTTTTTACTCATTTCTTCCCCCTCTCTACTACTTGCAGTGATTTGTAAAAGCTGTTGATACATTTTCACCAAGCTGTGCTGAAAACAAGGATAACTTTGTCTTTAGCAAAAACGAAAACAACTAATTCCAGCAGCACTTCTATGTAATCTGCAAGAGTTTTGCCAGGTGACAGAAATACTGAAGTATCCACGCTAGGCAGGGTTCAAAAAACTGTACCTTGATACCACCTTATAATCCAGCTATCAGGTAACTGAACATGCAAATGCTACCTCTAAGAACCAATCCATATCCCACGTGTGTGCCACAACCCTCTCAAACCTGCTAAATTTACATCCATACCAATACAGCATATTGCACATTAAGCCTGTCCAAAAGGCTGATGATTTCCTATGAGCGTACATGAATTTTTGATTTATTGACACATGCAGTTCTATATGAAGCCAAATCAATCGTGTCTCTGCCATGAAGCAGCAGCGAGACTTCACAGCTACTTGACTTCATTAGCTTTCCTACACACTTGATAAAATTACTCTTCGGGACTTTGCAGTTAACTTTCAATAATGTGCAGTCTTTTCCACTATTTTTCATTCCACGCATAAGATTATTTTTTATATTGTGTTCCCTGAGGTAGCTACAAAGCAATTCTGTCAGAAATGTGCTGGTTCTGTGCACTCTAAGTGAAATCGTGTTCTGCTGCATGCTCCCTCCATATATTAATTAATTCTTTGCAGTCTTCTTCTGGCTAGATGGCAGATCTGATCTGTGAACCTTGCTTTCTCAGATAACCTTCTTTTAAAAAAGAACCTGTCCTTTTCACTGTTAGATCTATTTTTGAATTGCAAAATGAGATGAGAAAATTGTAAAGTACAGCAAAGGTAGGGAAAAGCAGATCAAAACATCTGAGAAATTAGCAGGCTCGGAAACACCTCTGGAAGTTGTGAGTCTGAGTCACTTTTTAAAAGCGAGCCAAGGAAGTCACTAGTTATTTGGGAAGGATACTTGAGTTTTAGCCATTTGTTGGGGGTTAACCCTGGCAGGCAGCTCAGCCCCACAGTCTCACTGCCCCCCCCAGCAAGATGGGAGGAGAATGGGAAGGGCAAAAGGGAAGAAACTCATGGTTCAATTGGTTTTGCTTACCCCAAAGGTAAAGCAAAAGCTATATATGTAAGCAAAGCAGAATGAGGAATTCATTCCCTACTTCCCATTGTCAGGTAGGTGTTTAGTCATTTTCATCACATATAATGGAGACTTGGGAAGACATAACTCCGAACGTCCCCTCTTCCTCTTTCTTTCCCTCAGCTTCAATTGCTGAGCAACAATGTCATATGGTATGGGATATCCCTTTGGTCAGTGGGGGTCAACTGTCCCAGCTGTGTCCCCTCCCAGCTTCTCGTGCACCCCCAGCCCACTCGCTGGTGGGGCGGCGTGAGGAGCAGAAAAGGCCTTGACACCATGAAAGCTGTTCAACAACAGCTACAACATCACTATGTTATCAAAACAGCTTTAGTCACAAATACAACACACAGCATCATAAGAGCTGCTATGAAGAAATTCAACTGTATCCCAGTCAAAACCAGTGCACCAATGTTTCCGTTTGTGATCCCTGAAGTTCATTCACATACAGCTGGGTTAGAAAGGTGGAGCTGCACAGCTCTGCCTATCACGTGCATGTCATGGAGAGGCTCCAGACTAAAGTTCTGGCCCAATCTTTCAGGGGGTGAAAGAATTCAGTCTGTTATATTGAATTGACAGTCAATCAGCATATCAAATTTCATCTCATGAGACACAAAGGTTCACCATTCTAGCATGAAAGGAAAAACAAAGGATCAGTGATATGATCAAAAAACTAAAAAAAATACACAAATCATTACTGACCAAGAACAACCAACTGCCTGGCCAACAATAGTCCATTGCAAGATATTAGTTGGAAGGAACAGCCTGAAATAAACTCAGTTTGTGCTTGTTACTATTTATTCCTGAAAAAAAACCCCTGCAAACTAAAAAGTATTATTAAATAGTTTGTACTGCAGTAGCACCAAGAGGTACTAAGGAAGGTAGCACTTTGTTGTGGCAAAGGCTATAGGAGCATGTGGTTAGACACAGATGAATCAACAAAGCTTTCGGGCTCTGAGATACTAATTGGCCTCAATAATCCTGAATTTTAACTTCGGATTCAATATTATGTCTGTCCTGCATCCAAACGAGGCCCATTCAACCAGGGTCCTCTTGTGCATCCAGCTGTAGCATTTATTAAGATTTGTTCCAGTTTCTAGTCTAATAAGTACAAAAACAAATTCCCACTGAACTGGGGTGAAACAACAAGTGTGAGCTGAAGAACAGGGTGGCCAGTGGAAATAATAATGAACTAATTGTATTTCTACTATGTATCTGGGATAGCTATGCTGTGTTGAAAATTGCCTTTACATCATAAAATGTAAAATCCCATGATCATCTCTATTGCCAACAGTAAAAGTGAAATGAACTTCTAAAAAAGGTGGAAGAGGATAAGAAATATATTTCCACCATTAGTATTTCCAGAATCCAACATCAAAATAGCATTGAACAATTAAAAGATTAAGATTATTGGGTAACATAAAGAGTTCAATAAATAAAAACATGCTTGTTTTATAAGGCATAGATGAGCCACTAATTGACAAGAGCTGAAAAAACCTTCTCTTGTTGGCTGGTTATTTGGCTGTGGATTCTGCTGCTCTGTCCTCTGAAGCATCTGGTACTGGCCATTACCAGAGATCAAATACAGGACCAGATGGTCTGTTGGTTTCACTCATTACAATGGTATGACCGCTGAAATGTAAAAGCTCTTCACAGAACCAGAAGGAGAGCATTTGCCTCTGAATGCCTGATCTCTTAAAAAAAAAAAAAAAAAAAAAAAAAAGACTTGTCATACCTCTGTGAATCCAAGAGAATAGCAACTCAATTTATCTCAGTGACACTTTGGTGCAGAAGAAGTCTAATTACTTGGGAACTTTTCTCACTGAGGAGGATCTGGCCCTAGCAAAACCTTTGTGGATTCAGGCTTATATTATCACAAAATACTATACTGGAGATGCTTTGGGAAGCTAAAGCTGAAGCAGGAACTAGGTGGAGCAGCCTGACAGGACAGTTTTGAATCAGCTCCTTAGGACGGTGCTGGATTCCCATGTCCTAAGTCAGGGTGCTGTGATTTAAAAGCACTGTGTGTCATCCTGTGGGTTTGTTTTGTGCCAGAGCTACAGGACTAGTAGAGCTGAGATAGGTGAAGAAGTCATACTCAAGAGGGGAAAAAATTGGCATCTTAGACAAAAGGAGCATGGGGAGCCTCAAACAATGCTGAATATGTGGTACTGTGTCCTCCTGGTTGGCTTCCAGAGTCTTTCTGATCTTCCAGGTATGTGGACTTTTCATTTTAAATCTCCTCCCTGAAACTGTAGTCACAATAAAAAATATGGACTTGATAGAAGCTGGATAGCTGAAATGAAGCAGAGCAGCCTCATATTTACACTTGCTTGGTGATAACCAGCCTCCAGAACAGCATTTCCCCCTCTCTTCTGATGTCTCTGTACAGGTGGTTGTAAAGGAGCATGGTACTGAACGCACCACTCACTTCAGCAGCAGTGGCCTACAACCACTCTGGCTTCTGCATATAGGTGTTTGAACATGTTTCTTTTCTGAGGCTTCTGCTTTTCATCCCTTTTTAACCTCCAGGTAAGATCTATGCATATTTTCATTGCTGTTTTCTAAATTCAAATAACAAAGGCTTTAAGTGACTGAAAATGGAGATTAGTTGAGGACCATTTCTAGTTATTATGAAGCCACAGAATATGTATCTGGAAAGATGCTTAGGGCAGAAAAACAAATGTAGGCTTTTCTTCCTTGGCTTGAGGAACAGGATGTGTGTTTTCCTTATCATCACAGTGATTTATAAAGGGGAGCTGTTGTCCACTGATAGAAACCTTCAGTATGCCAAACCTGCCTTGCCTCTTTAATTATTCTCCAGAGAGACAAGATGTCACCCTTGTCTTCCCTTCTTCCCTCCTTACTATGTTCCTTACTAATTCCAAACCCTCTGAGACCATTTTCTGTGCAAGAGCAAAACCTGAAAGCTACTGGATTGACTTATAACTTAACTTGCAGTGTGAGCTCCACAGATGACACCTTGTCTGCCTTGAGTCTCATAGAAAGAGACTACATGCTAAAAATAAATACTCAAAAACACTGATTCTTAGCAAAAGAAAAACAAACTACAAAATCACACCCTCTCAACATATAAGCAAAGGGAGATACACTATTGCATCTGACATTAAAGCTGATACTTCTAAATTCAAAATAATCAATACTATGTAGAAAATACAAAGGCTTCAGCAGCTGCTTTGTTTTGTTTTTTAAAGATCCCTGTTGAAAAGAAGCTTTTCTGAACAGCGAGAACATCATTTAAAAGGGAAGCAATGAAAACAGAGCTGAGAGGCTTGCCAGCCCTCTTGGAAAGTTGTAGTGATCACATGGCAGGGCTGGGGCCATCTGCATCATGGTGCATCCCATTTCTTCAGGCAACAGAGGGTGCATATTCATATGAGGACACTGGAGATTCACGCTCAAATCCTGTTACTCCATAATAGGAATTTAGGTGCTTAGTTTTCCATGTGACCCAAGAAAAGCCTTAATAGAAAACACAACAAAGTAGATTTGTTCTAAGGACTTTCCTATGGCTTCCCCTTCCCTCATTTGTGAATTTACTAAATGGATCACATTTCCAGTGTGTGATCTTCAGATATAACTAGGACTGACTTGTGGAGCTAAAGACAGAGGAAAGTGATAGAGGCAGTGAAATATGAAATAATACATCTTAAAAATAGCTGGTACTCAGGATGGTAATGTTATCAAACTACTTCATACTGAATTCTTTCTCACTGCATCATGTTTCATTTTCAGAAGGGATGCAAAGAGGAGAGACTGAATTTAAGAAAAGGTCACAGAGGAAAAAATATTTAGAAAATCACTACTAAATTATATATTTATTACCATGGCTTCTCCAATACACAAAGGGTAGTATACTAACTTGCATATTGGTGGTAAGGCAGAAGGCTATTTTGGAAACCTATGGCCAGATATGTGTTTTCTAATACATGAAAAATAAATCCCAAGAACTGTAGCTGGGCATGACAAGGAATTCAGATGTATTGTCATATTCTTTAGATGGAAAATTGAACTAGCACAAAGAAAGAAAAGGGAAAATGGATAACACCTGCTTTTTCCAGGTAGCATTGAAAAGCACACGAGTATGTTTTTCTCCATCACATTTCTCCTTTTGAGGCTGAGTGCCAATCTACTAGCAAATGGTCTGAGTGGCGATCTATTTAGTCTATTTACATGATCTTGGCTTTTGCATTATCTAAATAATGGGAAAACTGCATGAATTTCTGAACTTCATGTTCCATATCAGCTCCCAAAGCTCCTTCTTCAGTAACTTAGAAAAACTAACAAAAAACATATGAGAATACTTGGTACCTTCCCAGTTACCCTGAGACAGTATTTAAGAAAGAAAATGAGCTGTGGAGGTGACTTCTTCACCTCCTCAAATTAAGGAAGTGTTCTTTTCCACCCACATAACAACAAAAGGGAGTATCCATCCCAGAGTCACTGGTTTGCTCTACAGAAAACCCACAGTGTAAAAATATCTGAAAAATAACATTCCTGACATGGGAGTTCAAAGACCAAAAGGTGTTTATAGTCTTAACAAGATTTGTTTATTTTCACTGAGAAAATTTGTTTCTTTGTATATATTACAACATTTGCCCCATTATTCTAAGTATTGCTTTCTGGTGAGGTCATAATTACTTAATTAGAGATGATAAAAAAACACTGGCTGTTCACTCATAGTCTTTGTGTATTCCTGCTAACCTGTTCTTTGACTGGATATAAAGCTTTTCTGTTTGTGCCAGTAGCAGGAAAGACAGTCAAAGACAGCTCACAAAACAACCTCAGAAAATATTTTCACTGACAAATTCACCTATCAGTGCTCACTGTGTTAAATAACAAAATAAACAAAGAAAAATCCCTACCCTTAACCAATCCCTCTCTGGCAGTTGGAGTGATAATTTTCTCCATAAGCCTTCTGAGAAAAGATCTTTTTGATTTACCAGAGGCCCCAAACTCTAATCCAAAATGACCACTAACACCTTCCTCTACTCCCAGCGATGCAGTTTTTGGTATGTTCTCGTACCCCCAGGGTGGTGGGGACCCCTCTGCCAGGGAACTAGAGTGGAACCTCCTCACAGGTGGGCTGGGGACCTCTGGCGCCAGGAGGGGTCCCTTGTTCGTCACATAACCAGGAGGCAGACACCAGCCACAGCAGCGACCAGATGGGTGCACCAGCCCTCTGCAGCACCCCTGGCACCAGTTCCCACATCTGGGCACAGGGGAACCCAAAGGAGACAGCTTTCAAGCCAATGAAAAAAAAGGTTCAAAACCACTCAAGTGACAATAGGCATTTCCAAAAATTCAGACCACGCCAGACCAGCAGACCCAGTTGTATCTGGTCTATGTATAAAGCATAAATTTTCAAAATGGGGTACCAGAGCCACATGCATGGTTACAGTTATTTGTAACCGGATCTGAGTGCGTGAAGCCTCATGTGCAGAAAATGTATGTTTAAGGTGCCCAGTTTTCCACATGACCTACCACAACTATAAAAAGAGAGCAGCTGTCTAAAGAAATCCTGGGATCCTTCACTTGGCTTCCCTTCCGCCTGTCTGTACACTTCTGGAAAATGCCATGTTACTTGGACTGTGCCTTTCAAAGGCGGTCAGTCAGATCATCTCGTGAAATCCAGGGTGATAAGAAAACGAGGAGAGGAAGTGAACTGAAGCTAAAAAAAATATAGCTGCTCCTATATCATCCAACTGCTTTGTGCAGAGTTCTCCCAGTCAGTCAGGGTAATGCATTCGGAAGGAAGGAGGGAGTCATACATCAAGTTCTTTTAAAAAAGACTTCTGTTTTAATTATTAAAGCCGTGCTATCATACAGAATGTCTATAGGGAATCATTTAATTTTATGCTTTTTCTTTGGTGATTGGGGACTACATTATAAAATATAAATGTATTCTTTTATTTCTGGAGAATGCCTTCTGAAGGACCCTCACATTTCACATCTATTTCATTCTGTCCTCTTTTCTCTCTGTTTTTGTCCATGGCAGTAGGGCTTTGGGGGAGAAGAAATATTATTTTAATTTTTTAGTGAGGCTTTTTTGGTATCCATTTTCTCAGAACTATGCCAAACGTGTTATTAGAAGGGATCTCTCCTATTTGAATTCTCACAGGAGGATTCATAAATAAGGAGCAAAAATTCTAACACCTGCCCTAATTCTGGGGGTACAACAACCAGAGATTTATAAAACTGCATGTAATTTCCAGTTAAACTTTCTAATGGGATATGTCTGCAAGTGGCAATATTTTCTAGGCAACCTTTCAGAACCAGGAAATTTATAAGAAATTACATAAGAAATCAGCATTCCTACCTTCCTCATTTTATAGCAATTTTAAAATTGAGCTTATACAGGAGAAGCAATACACTGATTTTGTAGGTTTCTCTGCCTAAAACAGTGTTTCATTATTCATCCATCTACAGGGATTCTTCCAGATTTGGGCGAAAGCTTGTAGGCTGAGATCATAAAGTTACTAATACCCTGACATCACTTCAGAACTGAAGCCCCCTTTTCAAAAGGGATCTGTGACATGCCTGGACAACAGCATCAACTGGGATAATTGACACCGGGGCCCGAGCATCTGGGTTAGCTTAGCAACAGATGTTCACAGTCACTTTTCTAAAGCCATCCTCATGCTTCTGCGCTCTGGTGTTGCACTCCTGAGGGTATGTCACTAAATTTCCGAGGACATCTCCTGCATGTTGCAAAGCTCAGCTGCTCTCTGGTTAGTCCCCAAGCTATCCTTCGGGGGACATGGCAGGGAAGGGAGGATTTGCAGCAAGTGGCTAGAGGTTTATTAATACTTGCTATTTTAATGTGCGTCGGTACTACAATGTGAGAAAGCACAAACAGGAACAGAATTAAGGCAAACGAGTCAGACCTGACAACATAATTATTTATTGCTGACATGTACTTTGGTTTATGAGAGGGAATGGGTGAAGAAAGACAAAAAAGAGGAATCTGCAAATACCGTAGTGAATGTGTATCCCTAAGGATTTCTATCTTATTGAAATCAAAGCACTTTGGCTGCCTAATCCTCTGAGACAATGTCACCAATTACACTAAATTTCTCTAAAATGTAGAGGGGGTACAAGCACTATTTCTTCATTTACGAAAATACAGCTGATAGGGCAATCAGAATGCTAAAAATGAGGAGCTAAAGCTAATCACCTCTGGATTTTTGGTTCAGATCAGAAGTGGGGAAAGATGTGTATTTCCTTCTTACCCATCTTTTTATCGATGTATATTTCATTGTAGTAATTTCATAGTATCTCAATCCTGACAATCCCAGAGATATACCAAGGACAAGGAACTGCATCTGCTCACATTGTAAAATTTCACATCTGCTGACAGCTGGTTTCCTCCTCAGTCTCCACGTTATCACTATTCAGGGGATCATCAACACGCTCATACAGTCAAAATGCAACTTCTGTAATGTGTCAGTCATGAAACTATCTCAAAGAGAAGCCACAATTAAAAAAACAGAAATGCTTTAAAGACAGTGACTTTAAAGGGTAGTGACACCCAAAAGAATAAGGTGCTAATCTATTACGATTATTGGCAAGGAAAATCATACCATAGCTTATGGATGATGATGCAGAAATTTCTGGTTTATAAAAACTGGATTTCTTCTGAAAGTCCCCAACCATCAGGCCCAGCTATGCAGGCATGTCAGCTTATAAATGAACACAGCTGCCACTGATTATGAAAGCATCCAGCTAGCCGTGCCTCTATATGTGCTTGAAGTTGTGGGCAGAGCCTGTAAGACATCATATGCTACCAAAAGCAATCAAGATAATTAAACAAAAAAAAAAAAAGGAAACTCAAAAAAGGATGCAATTAAGGCACCATATTCTTATTCAAAGGGATTTAGTCGTAACTTGACACACAGGTCCTCTACTCCTCTACGCAACAGGACAGATACGATTTGACAGCACAGTGTTTAGAGGAAAAATAAAATATGCAGCCACACACAAGTTACTTGCTCGACTGCACATTTCTGTGTGCGCAGCAAGGACAAGGAGAACCCCCTTGGGTGACTGTATAATGTAACTTTGCAAGTCCGTAGCTGGATTCATTACTTTGCACAGTATTCAGCAAAAACGAAATAGCCTCTGTCAGCACTGAAGACAGTGTGATTTCATAACAAACTTACTTCAGAACATTGTGTTTGCTGTGAGAATTTGAGCCCACTAACTCGGCTGTGCCTGGAATAATGTCTTTGCAGCTGAACGTGGCACCAAGGCCAAAGGCTCAGAAAAGCCAGACCCAAGGATTCAGGCTGTTTTGGACATGCTTGTAGGAGAAAACTGGATATAGACCACTTGTGACATTTCTTAATCACGGGGGGAAACTATTATCCTCAGCAACTAGGTAACTATTTCCCCAAGATGGAAATAATGGTATAGAAAATCTCCAGGTTCTCTAGGAATCAATGCTGGATTTAGCACTGAGTGAAATTTTTTAAAGTTTTGTGTTCAAAACCCTTTAGACAAGATCCCACATTTGTGTTACTCCATGTGGAAGGAAAAAGGAGAGCATCTGCTTGTGATGCTAATCAATAATGTTAATAATGGCAAGACAAACCTTGTTGATAAATCAAAACTGTTCAAGGTGGTCTATCTAAAAGTGAGCTGTAGAAGAGTCTCATGATTTTAAGCACTTAGATAATAAAAAAAAACTCCAAACAAAAAACCAAACACCACTCCCCCGAGCCCCCCCAAAACACATAACAGCTCATAAACATATCAACTATGCAGTTTGCCTGACGAGTTATCTTCTGGACAGGTATGCCAGAGAAGGGAGAGCCACCTTCCGTGCTCTGTCTCTGTAGCTTCTGAAAGCACGCAGTACTGGCTGTTGTCAGTGGCAGAAGATTGGTGCAGGATAGATCAAGGGAAAAAAAAAAGTGCGTCATACAGCGGGTTCTTTAGAGAAAGTGTTAAGCTTCCTTATAAGTTTTTCCAGCCTTCTATAAGATGCAGTTTACAGTGCAGCCTGACTGCAGAAGGGACTGTCAAAATCCAAGTCCTTATCTCTTCCAAATGGGCACAACATCACGTGGCAGTTGTCTTACTGTCATATTTGGTCCTTCACCACGGTTTGAATCATCTTATGTTGTGATACTCAGCTGTCATCACTCCACTTCAGTGTGCCTGCCTTTAAGTGCCACTGTTCCAGATTATACGTTACACTGGTGCAGCGCTTTGAGGTCCTGTAGAATATCCAGCGTGACATAAGAAAACATCTAATAAGTGCATGTAAAATGAACTTAGTTATGCTAAAGATGATGATTTCAGACTCTGCTACTCAGCCCACTCTATTCAGCTCTGTAGGAAGTATTAGCTGTTTAAAATTTTTCCGTATTGCTATGGCAACCCTCATTCTCCAGCAGCCCCTTACAACAGTGCACAGAAACGCATTTGCTTTTCAGGCAAGCTGCATACCGCTCTTGAGAGCTGCGGCTCTGTTCCCTCAATGAAATGCACACCTAACTCCCATTACACTTCATTTGACTCGCGAGCACATACCAGTTTACTCTGCAAAATTTATTTATTTAACTCATTACCTGACCTCTTGTGTAAGTCCAAATCTCCCAGACACATAATGCTCGAATCACTTGGGTTAAGTGCAGTTACGGACTGAGAAATGACTCTGGTAAGCACGGCACTGTGTGGCTTTATGCAGGCGATTGAATGGCTCCCGCATCTGATTTTACTCAGTAGCATTGAAAATAATTTCCTCCTGCATCACAACCTTGAGGCAAGGGGCAGGGAGAAGAAGGGAGAGGAGAAACATCACACATGTGTTGCTTTCAGTACTCACGTGAGGAGTATTGGAAGAGGGAAGCGGAGAGGATGCACCACCACGGCCCTCTCTTGCCACATTGATGGGCAGCAGAACAATCTACACCCTTGACATATTTGCTGGGTGTGAATCCTTGTGCAGAAGTAAGGTACTTAACACACTGCAAGTGGCTTCTTAGAAGTTAGCAAGTGGTTTTGCTACCTGCCAGGTCTGCACCCCACCTGGGACCTGCAGTAAGCTGACTTCTTGATGGCTGATGGTGAAGAATAAGCCCAAATGTTTCTGCAAACCAAAATTTGCTTCTCAGTTAAACCTGTGCCATTGCATCAAGTTCTATGTAATAAACAGACAACGATAAAACTCCTGCCTACATTCTTGAGGATGCGTTTTCCTAAAAAGCATCATTCTTCATCATTTCAGATATATGGAAAAGGGGTTGTGAAGACTGTTCTCCTAAGCAATTCCTATATTAATGAGGAAAAACTTGCAAAAGGAAGAATCTAATCTTTCTTGCAAAGGAGAAACAAGAAATGTTATTTGCCAGTCACAGAAGAATGAAACTATTCCCCTACCATAACTGTAATAATCTCTCTGAGGTGAAGACACAAGAATGGTTACTACTCTGTGAAAGGAATATCCATTTATCCACTGACTGCAACCTCTTTCTTAGGGACATCATATATTCAATGAATTACAAAGCTGGTGTTATCTTCCCCACGCTGAAGAGTTCCCTAAGAATGTTTCTTTTAATAGTCATAACCCAAAACAATTGTTATTGTAGGTTCTTTCTCCTTTAACTCAAAGGGGAATGGCATATTCAGCCCATCATAGGGTTAGCTATTACAGCTTCCTCTCTCCCAGCTGGAAATGTTTCAGGAGTTGTTTGAACTCAGTTGAAACTTAAAACAAGAAAGCAAAAAGGTGGTGTTTGCCTATGACATTGGGAAACTGTCATCAATGAGGGTAAGCAGATGTGAGAATGTATTGATCAATTCATTCCCAGATATTGCTGAGTTCGTAGAAAAACCCTCAATTTATATGGAACAAGCTGCTTAAACAGACATCATCAAAATAGTTCTCAGAGATTAATAAAGTTAAATAGTTTCCCCAGACCATATTTTGATGCACATGAAAAACTGTTGCATCCAGGGGTCTTACTTGCCCTGGCCCTCTTTCCAAGCAGAGCTGGCTGTATAGTTTATTTCATTTTCCTCTTTGTTGTTTTGTTCGCAGTCGTTTGAAAATGATCTAGCTTCAATAATGGGAACATTTCAAGAAAAAAAGGTGTTTTTTCTTTCAAACATTTTAATTATTGGCTATTCTAGGACTTAAAAAAATGCTCACAAACATGCTTTGGAAAGGATTAGCTATTGCAACAACCACTTAAACTAAAAAAATTGCTTAAAAAAAAAGTGCCTCAGGACTACTATTTCAATAAATGACAGACATGTCCCTTCACACCTTGCTAAATACAAGCATATTTGAAAATTTGCCTTGTTCTTTCTTAACGCTTTAAAATTTCAGCGGCTGCGGTTCCGCACCCAGGAGATCAC
>NW_010123903.1:56648-79488 GCF_000699245.1 Pterocles gutturalis
CGTGTTCCCCGAACCACGCTGCCTTCATCTTCTCTCTCCGAGGTGCAGATACAAAAAGTACCCGTTATCTCGGCTGATAATATGCCTCGGGCAAGCCTCTTGCTGGTAACCACAGTGCAACCAAGGACTGAGCAGGAACTCTCCTGTGCCACAGAGAGAGGGCTTGTAAACTTCTTGTCTCAGTAGCCCGAGGGCACTGTGACAAGCATCCTGCGAGGGGCCCAGCTCTCACTTGAGGATATTGTTTCCTGCAAGAACCATGCCAGCAAATGCCAATCAATAGTAACAGAAACAGCAGTATGGAGGAAGCATGAGGAAGGTTTAGCACCACCCTTACACTGCACCAATCTGCCTTTCCAGGGACCCGGATTTTCCCTTCTAGCGATCACGTAACTAACACCTTTCCAACATATGGCTGTAAATACCCACCACATTCTCACCTGCATCTCATCAGCTCTAGTCACATCTTCCAGCGTCTTGCCCACAGGCTGATGGGGTTTGATCAAAGCACATCGCTAGAAATTATTATGCAAATTTGCTCATCAGCAAATGTGCCTTGAATGACTCTGAAAATTACACCAAGCGTGGCAGCCAAGCCACCTTGAACCCCGGCTAATGATGTGCAACCCTGTTCACATTTCTCAAGTGAATGCACCCATTTTGAGTTTGAAAAGCTAAAATGGGACAAGAAGTTGGCACCAAGCTTAAAGGCGGAGGTTACAAATTGCATCAGTCACAGGAAACACTGAGGGACAGACTGCCTTCCACTCCGAGCAAGGGATCTGATTCCCATTACCAACAAGATGCATTTACTTCTTTTTGAACGGCAAAGTTTCCCCATCCCCTTGCTGGAGTGATGTAAGGAGTTTGTTACAGCACAAAGAGTTTTGCTGCTCGGATTTAGTGGAGATGCAAGAGCAGACAGGCAGACTCGAGATCGGAAATAGCAAGCAGCACCCACTCTCCAGTTTCCTCTGTACAGCTCCACTAACTGTGGGTTTTGGCACACATACTGGAAAAAAAATATTTTCCATTAATAGTCTGGACTAGTGTATTAGACCAGTACGCTGCCTTCCAAGAACTGTGAGATCCAAAACATGTTTAATTTAGTCTACATAGAGCCCCTATAATCCACAGTACCTCCTGGATATTTGTATACACATGTCATTTTGTAGAGACAGGTACAAACATATGGTTTGCATTTCCCTTTAGCTAATTATTTTTTCAGAGATTCGGCACTAGAAGTGATTAGAAAAACATTGATGGAACCATGTTCTGTTGGGAAATGCAAGTGTCTTCAAATGGAAAAAAAAAAGTATTAAATTAATCACCAGAAAAACTTGCATCAAACCCCTCTTTCTGATCCAGTAGGGGATCAGACACATTATAACGTGACCTGCGTTTCCAAAGGAAACAGCTTGTGTATCAAATACTCGCGACTGGTGAAATTGTTGTGAACAAGCAAGAAGCTGCGAATTATTCACAGAAGTTATTCAGCAAGCGAGTGTGAATGAAGACATTGCCCAGCCCTGTGATGTGATTGCCAAAAGAGAGGAGAAAGGCCTTACTAATTATTATCCCAGCCTGTGAATTTGGACTAAAGGAATTCACTGAGATTGGTACGCATCTCTCTCTCTCTCTCTTTTTGTTAGCTGCATATTGCCATAAGATGTGTTTCCCTCTTTAGAGCTTTAGCCAGGTCTCACAGCACGCTTTTAGACTGCACATGAAACACAGCATGAAATAATCTGTCACCTTTCTTTAACAGGCCATTATTTGCAGTCTTCTGGGCCAGCTTTGAATTGGATCTGCCACTCTTGGCAAACTGAAATGTTAATATCCCTTTGATATTCAGCTGTGTTTTTGCCAAGCTGGATGAAATAACTTATGCTGGAAGCCCTGATAACAACTGTCTGCTGAGTATTGGGATGTCCACATAGACAGGAAAAAAGCTGTGGCTGAAGACATTTCAGCTCATCATGTTTAAATGGGAAAAATGTAAAATGAAATATTGTGCAGCTTTGTAATTCAGCTGACAAAAAAGCACAGCAGCTCTTTAGACAGATGGGAAGAAAGAAGTCTTAGGATGCTGAAATACAGCAAAAAACTGAGCTGAAAAGTGACAATACATTTTATAATAAAAAAATAAAGTGGGAATGGTAAGCCTAGTCACTTCCTCACAAATAGCAAGCCCATCTACAAGGGACTTTGCATTTGTAATAACATAAGCTCTCAAGACTGCTATCTAAAAAAAAGGTCTTTTTAGTCCAGTTGTGTATAGCTAGAAGATGCCAAATACAGGATCCCACAATTAACATCCAAATTGTCTTTAACATACACGCACCAGTTTTAAAATTTCAACTATTCTTTCTGCCTCAGTTGAAATATCTTTAAATAAAAAGCCATTATCCTTCCTTTACTTCTTGGCCGTACTGAAAACTTCTAAGGCGTGGAGATTTGCAGTTCAGGTTAGATGGTGGATTTAAAGCACAGCAGCTATGTGGTTCACAATAAGGCCAAAGCATTGAGTAAACTTAACTCTTAAGTTATTAATCTTCATAGCAAAGACATCACACAAATCACACCTATTTCTGTATTCTCAGCTGAGCCTCAGCCATTGGTCCTGAAGGGTGGAGTAACATTCTTCAAAGTAGTAGCAGAACGGCTTGAAATATCTGATTTATTACTTATTGTTTGGATTAACTGGGCTGTAGTAAGGCATTAGCATGAAGTGGCTTGGAAGCCTGCAGGTTTGCTCTTGGATCTCCTAACAGTCCCACATGATCCATCTGTAAACGATCAAAAGCCACCAAGTAGCTGAGAGCAAGAGAAAACCTTCAGGAATTTATTTAGATCTTTGACTAAACAAAACTTTATCAAACTTACAGTTCTCTTTTTTTTTTGGCTCTTCAAGACCATTCTTCCTGGAATAAACAACTCACATTACAGATCTGACTCTATGGACAACTGTAAATGTCCCTC
This sequence comes from Pterocles gutturalis, assembly GCF_000699245.1. Lineage (NCBI taxonomy): Eukaryota > Metazoa > Chordata > Aves > Pterocliformes > Pteroclidae > Pterocles > Pterocles gutturalis. The sequence goes on from NW_010123903.1 coordinate 59,631, forward strand.
ACATCCAGCCTGGCTCTGAATATGCAGCTAAGTTCTAAAAATGTGTTTATAAACAAATATTTTCAGATACGCTTTAGACATTTGGAAGTGAATGCTTTCTGAGCAGGAAATGCTGGGAGGTCGGTCCTTTGCTTTCAAGATGCTAATAAAGAACACATGGAAAGGATGTAAAATAATTCCTGCATTGTTTAAAGTAAAAGATTAAATACTGATGTGTGCCAGCATAGAAGCTATACGTAGGGATAACTGCCAAGTCAAGGAGTAAAGTAATAAGTGTATAGATAGACGAACAAACAATTTGATTTGGATGAGGCTCCAAAATGCTGATGCTTTTTAAAAGATTATCCAGATGTGTCTGAACTTCCTGAGGTCCTTCTGCCTTCCTCTGTGCCAAGCTCCTCTCTACTCATATTCAAGATGCTATTTTCTCTCCACTAATTCCTGTTATTCTTTGTGTCTTTACAACAAGTGCCATACCCAGTGCATTCAAAACTATGATGTCTATGTCTTGTGCCTCTCTTCTAGTCAGAAATGCACGCATTCACTGAAACACAGTGCAGAGATTATAGCATGGAACTATCTGTTAGTAGTTTTAGTTTTCAGTCTGTCCCAGATGAAAACCTGTTAGAATGCCCAACTTATTGCTGAATTATTGCATGGCTGAGTCACTATCATGACATGAAGATTTGGGGTAAAAATGTGCAGCTCCATCTTTTTTCTTATCTCTGAATAAGTCTTTTTATCCCTTCTGGATAGGCAGGATAACAATACTATGCAGTCAGGGTACAGATAATTGGGGCTTTTATGATTCTATAAGATTTTCATTATTATCTCAGAGAATTTTACCATTCCTCTAGGTTTCTCATGAAACTGCTCCATCCAGTGTTGGGTGTTTTACATCACTGCTTCAAATGAAACAATTATCAGCTAGAGAAAAACACCCTGAAAAAGGCAGAAAGCATGCGTGTGAACACAGAGTCTTCCCAACATCCATGAACATTCCTTCCCAGCCTGAATGTGTCAATGTATGTGCAGACAGCGTGCAAAGGAGTAGTAGGAGGGAGAGCATGAAAGCGGTAAAGTCGGTGTGAAATAGCAAAATTTATCCAAACAAGCTCATTCCTCTTACTTTCCCTGAGGCTAAGCATATTACTTATCGGAAGAAAAAAAAAAGCATAAGCTGAACTAGCCTAAGGAAACATTCATTTAGTGGTCGTTCCTGCAAGACCAGGAACACTTGCCTTGGGAATCTAGGCACTTGGTGGCAGAAAGCACTAATCATCCTACAGGATCAGTGTAACTCTAATCTCTCTGATCCAATGTAAATTCACCTGTTTCTACTCCTAAAAAAATCAGACACATCCTTACAAACATTAGGATTTGTTCCTTTTAGCTCCCTCCTAGTATAGCCTGATCACTTTAAGTACTTAAAAATATAGTTAAAACACTTTATAATTATGGAAGTTTCATAAATTAACCTATAATTATCATATAATTGGCACATTTTCCAATTATTTCCATTGATATTCACTAATTGGTATTGTGTTATCATGTTACAGAGCCCTAATAATGGCTTGTAACAACACTTACTGACTTTGCCTTGAAACATTTTGCCTAGGAACACAACGATGCACTCTCAGACTGTTTAAAGCACAGTTTAAAGTAAAGAAAAGAAAAAAGAAAGCCTTCTTTCCATAAGCTCTTGGTAGGTGTTCAGAAATATTGCAGTTAATGTCTGTTATTGCTGTGCAAATAAATATTTAAGCCCTTTTTTCACTTTAGCTTTTCAAAAGCAGCAATTTAGAGTAGAAAATAAGAAGAAAATAATTCGAAGAGCAGCTGAAGGCAAGGATAAAATAAAAAATTTCAGAGAGGCATAAGGCATAAGAAAAAGAGAAAGAAAAATGTAAAATTAAATGGAAAGTCTTTTCAGTTTTAGGAAAATCAAAACCTCTGAGAGTACAAAAGAAATCTATAAAAATCTATAACAAGGAAATTACAAAAACCAACCCCTCCACCCCAAACATAAATAAGAAGAAAATGCTTAGAATGAGAAACACATAAGCAGGGAAAGTCCGTTACGTCAAGTGTCCAACCACGAAGAAGCGTTTGTGCTTATAGATTTAATCCATGAAACAAATTAGTCCTATCTTTGTAGAGCAGTTCCTTTCTGAACCTTTTTTGCTTTTTTTCCCCCATTTCTTTCTTTTCTGTGATTATCAGCGGCAAATAAGATATATTTATCTGGGAAGTATTCCACTGAGGAAGACTTAAATCTATCCCAACAATTTCAGTCCTTAATTCCTTTCTATGCTGGGCTATTCTCGAGTTTGTGCACCTCTTAAACATTCATATCCAAGTAAGTAAGGGTCATCAGACCCATATAGCAAATGTCAAATTCTTCCATGCTAAAGAAATGGAAATATAGTATTCTGCTTCTGAAAGAATAGGGCTGAGGGCTAAGTACCATAATTTTGTTTTAGATACTGACATTTTCCTGGAAAGTCAGATGTCTGAAAGAGTCATCAATTCTGACCGGTTACTGAAGAGGCAGTTGTGAAGACATTCAAAGCCTTTCAATAGTAAGGCATTCCGTTTCTGTCATCAAGTAAGCTTTAGAAGCAATTTGGTCTAGATAGATACTTCTGTCCATTGACCTCTTGGGATGAGAGAGCCCCCAGTTCCTCTCAGAAATATGTTTGAAATGTGAATTCCTCACTGAAGAAAAGCATATACAGACTTACGACAGAAACGGTTCTTGAGAGCTTGAAAGGCCTTTTCACAGACTTGAAACATTGGAAAAGGAAATGCATTCTTGCTTAGGTCTATTAACAAGGCTTCTACAAAGAAACCTGATGTAAAAATTTCCTGTGGAGAGGTCTTGGATGAGTTACAAATGGAGTAGATTATTTCGACTCCAAGGATAGGGACAGGCCTGATCTCTAAAGTCTACCAAGTGACTGAGGTCTTGTTATTTGTTCTTGTTATTAATTAAATAGAGAAATTACTGTCAAACTAACCTTTCCTTAAGGTTAGCCCAGGACAAAAGAGCTATGTTTCTCAGATGACAGTGGTCCAGTTCCAGAGAAGAGTATTTCTGTGAATGCCAGACCCTTGCCCAATCCTGTTTATGGAAATGTATCAATCCTAGAATAAAGAAATAATTATTTTTTCCCATGCATCTATCCCAGCCAAGGGATATTCCCATGCATCTATCCCAGAAAGCTTTCCTATACATCAAAACTGGTGAATCAGCTCAAACCTCAGGAGCAAGGTGAATATAAAAGATAGAAAAGTAGGAGCCAGAACGGCAAGAGCAAGAGAGACATAATACCAATATATGTGCTTTTCTGAGGTTGCTAGTTAACTCTGTAGACTAATTTCACTCTCCTCCCTAACTCTGGAGCTCACTTGCTCCAAATTAATTTGCACCCCTCTGTAAACCATTGCAGCTTATGGTCAGATGTACATTTTTTTCTGGAAGCTGAGGTAAAACTCTGCGCCATTTATTCAGAGATACAAACAGTGGGGCCTTGCTGTGCACTTTGAGTCCCTAAATTTTGGTTTTGCTCTTTCACACTTTGCTTTTTCTCAAGAGCCGATGCTATTTCTAGGTTGCCTGTCTGTCTTGCAGCTTTCACCCCCTCATGTTGTAGCTTCAAACCACTCCAGAGGACAATTAGTGCAAATTCTGCCTCACTGTAGGAGCACGCTTAGGCACTCACAGAGCAAGCCAGACTCAAGAAGTGTGGAAATGAAGTCTGAAGGTGCTTTGAACTGGGAAGTGTTGAGCAGTTCCTGAGCTGCAATGTGGGTGGTGAGAGATTAGTTCATGCAGATTGCCTGCTCTCAGCACAGCGTGATGTAAGCATTGCCAATGCTATTGCAAACCCACAGGAATCAATGCAAGGAAAACTGAAATGATAACAAAAAAGTCACTTTTCCTCCCTTAATGACTTGAACACTTAGATGGTGAAGTATAATCCTTCACAAAGTCTCAGACCTGTACTTCCACACCACAGGAGTGTGCTTGTCAGAATTGGTTATCTGTCAAAGTACACAGGCAGGGCAAAGGGAAGAGGGGAAAAAGCTGAAACCAGGCATCTCATTTGAGAAGTGCCCTGGTTTCCACCGAGGTTGTTTACAGAGTAGCACTATCGCTCTGATAAGGGAAACATAGCTGAGTTTTCAATGTGCAATCTATATGATCATCACTTTCTCATGTATTTTATGCCCTTAATTAAAGAACGTCTTGCCAGAAAATTAAAACATCCTAAAACATTCTTTTTCTCTCCTTGTATTTTGTAAATGTACAATGCTTAAACAATGTTCAGGAACAAGGCTTCAAGTCAGCACCGGCAGAGTCCCTGGTGAACAATTAACTGTTGGGCAGAGGAAGACACCTTACATGCATTATTTTGCATATAGTCCTGTTAGTCTCATTGACACTTTACTAAAAGCTGTGAATTGATTTCCTTGAGCCATACAACTGGCTCTGTGTCACAAATGTAAACCAGATACGTAACATATATATTCACATAATCCCTTCAAGGTATCTTAACCCTTAACTGGAACTGAAATTGCATATCAGTTTAAGCCTTACCTACTGCAGCCCTCCTCAGTTCAACATATTTCTTGTCTCTCTCTGGAAGCTGATTCGGAGCAGTAGAAGTCCCTCCAGGAACTTAAATTGTGTATCAAAAAGTCCAGTGATTCTCTTGGCTTCTTTTATGAAATCAAACATTCAATAAATTTGTATAAAAGAAGATGCAATATTCGAGTGCTTCCTATAGTGTCAGATAATAGTATGTGGTTGCAGTTAATTCATCAAATTTGGATCGTATAAGGCATTTCTCAGGAAAACTCTTGTTGAAATCAGTGTAAGTTGTTTTTTTTTTTCAGAAAGACGTGCTGGGATCCAAAATCCCTTATGAGATTTATTCTACAGGACTTGGCTTCAAAACTCACTTCTCCCTTCAGATCAAAATTCTCCTCTTTCAGAGTAAGGTTGAGACAGATAACATTCAACACAGAGCACTTGACTCTGCCAAAAGGTAGCTAATATGATGGAGAAAATAAGTAGCTGGAGCAAAAGGAGATATGGACTAAGTAGAAAAATAAATACTGAACTATGCTCTAGTGGTGTGATTCTGAATAAAGCTCTCTGCAGAGTATTGAAACAAAAACAACAAAAGCAAAAAAAACCCCAAACCCCAACAAACAAAACCAAGCCAAGAAGAGCTCAATTTTCTTTTTTTTCCAGAAATGACTGACAAATTTTAGATGCCAGCTCCTTTTTTTTTTTTTTCTCATCCATCACTCACTAACCCTACAAACTAAACAAACCCAGTTTCCTACCACTGTGTCCAGTTCCCAGAGCTCCAAAGCTACATTGTTTACTAGACAAAAGTTTCAGGTAGGCCTTAGATCACCACGTCTTCTTTTCTACCTTTCATTCTCAGGAGAGACAAATGACCTTCCAGGGCTCTCAATTTAATGACAGCATATCCTTAACCAAGCAGACACCAGAGAATAACACTTGGATCTCCTAAGCCCACACATCCAAATTTAGTATTTTTCAAGACCACATCAACCTCGATGGCTCATTAAATAGTATATATGGCCTGACCCTGTGGAACACCAGCAATGTCAGCATGTTCAAAATAACAACAACGCAACAGAGACTGGAAAAAATACTGAGGTCAGGTTTGGATTTCAGAAATAAACATGCCCTGGTATGAAAACCTGGATATCGGCCAATTAAGGAGGTTATGAGGTTAGACATTCTACAGCCTTTTTAATCCAGCCTTCATTTTCTTGCGAGAAAGAGTCATTTTTGTTGATTACCAATAATGTGCCATAGGATCACTGAAGCTGAATGGGACCTCCTGAGGTCCTCCAGTCCAACACCGCTTCTCAAGCAGGGTCAGCTAGAACAGGTCACCCAGGACTGTGTACAGGTTTTGAATATCTCTACAGATGGAGACTCCACAACCTCCCTGGCTGTCATCTTCCATCTTTGTCCACCAAATTAGTTATTTAGAAACCCTACCCCCATAGTAGGAGGGTTGGAACTAGATGATCTCTAAGGTCCCTTCCAACACAAACCATTCTATGATTCTATGAAAGATGTACAGTGAGCTACATGTAGCAACCCAGTAACATCTCAATAGCTTTCATTACCAGTACAGACTGATTATCCCTGAAGACAGCTGTACATTCAGTTCCTGATTCCAGACCCTTTCTTGAAGAACAAAGCTCAAACACATACAATATCTCACAATGTCTACTTCCTCTTTGATGTCAGGCTATCATTTATGATGCGACTCTGAGAATAAAATGTAAGAACCTTTAAAAAACATATTTCAACTTGTCTTTCCCTTTGGCCTCCCAGCAGTGTTTTCCCAGTCCCCAAGTGAACATTTTCAGATCAGTTACAGTTTTTCATATAAATTCGGAGGAAACATTAGTAAACCAGAAAGAGACTGTGAAGAGAAGGAATGATTTGAGCTGCCCTGAAGGATATGATGATAACTTCCAGTATGACCTCCTACAATGCCAAATTCCTTGCATTCCAGTAACTTTTCACAGAAAGAAAGGGAAACAGAGAAAGAAAGGTCATACTCTGGATTTTGCTATGTTCACATGAATGTACAACAACTGTTCTTGGAGCTTTCTTTTCCATCTCTACCGAATATCAAAACTAACAAAAGATAGCCAGATTTTGAAGCAGGAGAACCAGCTCATAAAACAGAATAAATCATTAAAGCAAACAGGAGACCTTAGTTTTTCATTTGGACTTGGCAAAATGAACAGTTTTATTTATGGTAGAGGATGGTTTATATTTATAACTGAGAAAAAATGTGAAAACAATAAATAAGTTTACTACTATAAATACCATATAATCCAATCTTGCTCCCAGTTGAAGTCAATTGGTGTTTTGTCATTGGAAGCAGGACCAAGTCATTTCCAAACAAGTGACATGGGTCCTTCTTTACTATTCATTCAGTAGGAGAAATGTTGTATATATGTACTTTTCTGCCTGAAAACCATTTGCAAATATATGCTTTGGACCACTGGCTGGTCAATTTGAGGATCTTGGTGTAAGTCAGTTTTCATTGTCGAAAAGAAACTGCTGTCAGAAAGGCAAGATATCTGCAATTCATTGACTTAATACTACATAGGTATTCTAACTTGTGCCATATGAGTGTCTTGTTATTCTTAAACTAATCTATATTCAACTGGGAACATGTAATTCTGGAAAGTATTAAATCCTCCTGCATAGTTTTCATGATTAATTGTCCTAGCACTCTGGCCAGAAGACCTTCAACTGACTCATCTTGGTGGATTCATTCCAATGTGATTTTATTATGCAACTACAAAAACAGGTGTATATGCTAATGTTCTGACAATGAACAAATGTGAGTGTGGTATGAAAAGACTGTTTTGTTTGGGGTTTTGTTTTTTTTTTTTTAAATTGCAGACTGTCTGGCCAGAATAAGATTTTATAACATTTATTTTCTAGAAAAAGGAAACAGTATTGGATCTCAGTGCAGAATTAAGCACTAGGGCACATGGGAAAATATCAGTTTAGGAAATATGCAGAATAGTTAGGAGACTTGTAAGATGAGTAAGGAACTGGGTAAAGTGGAGATAACAAAGATTGCATTAAAAGCTGGGGCTAGAGGGATGTTTCTGATACGGTTCTTCAAGGATCACTCTTGTGAACACTTTTATGCATTATTTTCATTAATCATCTTGACAGAAGAAGTAGGAGTATGCTGATAAATTTCCCAATAAAAACACAAGATACACTGTAATTTCAAGAAGGAATATTATACAAGGGAAAAGGAACATTTTGAGATGTGAAGTTATAGAAAAGGGATGAAATGCTATAGTAAAAAATATAAGGTCATGCAGTTAGGGACTAGGAATAGTTCCCACTTTATATCGTGATTTTTTCAGCTAGAAATAAGAGAAAGATACAGATGTTTATCAACAAGTCACCAATGTGGGGAAGCTATAAAAAAACCCTAAAAGTAGTTCTGGTGCCTCAAGAAACATATTTCCACAAAAACAGAGAACAGAACAGTGCGACACTGAAGCAGCATTCCTACACCAACAGTGCAAGATAAACCTCCATTTGGAAGGTGGAGTTTGATCAAACTATGGAAAAGGTCCTAGGACAAATCAGCTGACAATTACAGGAACGAGGAATTACATCTGCAAATAAATGTCCAATGTACTTGTACAGTCCATCCTGTTACACCACACAAACATCTTTTCACTCACAAATGCACACTGCTTCCTAATATTCTCTATGATTTAGTATTTATTAAGTCTAATTTAAGGCTACGAAGAGTAATAAAACATTCTCCTCCTTTCATTAAGAGAATCACCCAAATAAATCACAAAGACAATGCTTATAGAGCAACTTTGATTCAGAACAGCAACTCTGATTCAATTCTACATTTGCACACCCACGAATGCAGTTATCCCTAAGTTGGGGAGCAACACCTGGATAGCACTACCCACACTGAAAAACGATGAGGTCTTATTCAGTTTTATTAGAGGGCCCAAGGAAAGTAATTGTTATGGAACATCTAATTTCTCCACAGGGTGATACGAATCCCAGTTTTTAAGAAACCAAACAAAGCTTTCTGGATTGCCTGTAATCTTAAGACATATTTTTCCCCAACTATCTGTAGCTCAGAAAAAAATAAGTTGCATAGACACTTCTAGGATACAGTTCTGCGGTTCTTGGCATTCTAGATAATTTAAATCCGATGCAAACACATTAAATCTGAGCCATCTATTACCTTGCATTTTTAATTGCTTTTTTGCTCATGTTAAAATAAATGTCACTTTAGGGACTATTTAAAATTGTCCACTCCATTTGTAATGTATTGTAGAATAATACATTTTAAAAGCCTATTAGTATGTCAAGGTCTAGTCCTACACAGACCATACATTTAAAAATCAAGTACATTTTTATAAAAATCAATCTCTGTCCTGCAGCCCCATATTATAAATAGGCAGTTAATAATGAACTTTCTTTTTAATGTCAGATTTTTTTTCAGTATATTTCGCTAGCTTCGATACTGGCTGAGAGTAACAACAGAACTATTACCACTGTGCTTATCAGAACAACAGCTGATAACGTTTTCAAGAACAGGCATTATTAATGAGAACCAGCTCGTAACAGTTATAATCTTTCAAGTCTAAAGTTTCTGTGAGGTTTAAAAACTGAGGAGGACTTCCAAAAATCATTAAATGTGAATGAATGTTTGGACCTTGCAATAGTCAAGCACCTGATGCACTGTTAAACATTACCATGCAAGCAGCACTAACAAGTCTAGTGGAAGCTATTTCTGTGCATGTAGCTCAGCATGTGCTTAAAAACTCCCCTGAATCACTGCCCAGATGTGGAGTCCATCTATGTGCTGCTATTTTGGCAAATGATACTGTCAACATTTCAAGAACCTTTTTTGTTTTATGGTTCTCAGCAGAAAACAAAAATATCCACTATTTTCTGAGAAGCCTCAATCTCTTTATCTCCCAAATTCCAGTAGACTACATAGCTGCAAGTTTTCTACACGTCCTAGAATAGTAAAAATCTAATAGAATCCATACTTACACTGATCTCTTTTGGTGTAGACTGTCACTGTTCTCTACATATCAAAGTACATTTAAAAGAGTGTTTTTCTTCTTTTTTGTATGTTGTTACACCTGTATGTATTTCAGCAATGGAAGTTGTCAGAAATTACAAAAACTCTGAGCCTAATATTCTTGATCAATATTCCATTCTAAATATTTTCAATAGATGAAGTAAAAGAAATTAAATTTCATTGAAATAAATGTACTTTAATGGAGAAATCACATCAAGCATTCTTTTGAATAGGATTCCATTATTATCTGAAGATACTTTCCCCTGTTATTGGCATGGCTATTTAGTTTCTGTCCTCCATCCTGTTTGTTTCAGAATTTGTGCCTCTGAAGAAAAAATGGAGGATCTTAATCCCTTCTGGGGCAGCTCATTGTTTCAAAACTGTTTTTAAATGCTACACTTCAAGAACATCTGCAAGAGCCAAGAATTTTCTGATCTCTGCCAAAATGAGTATTATGAAAAAGGAATAAAGAAGAGGTGACTAAGACTTAGCTAAAAGAAATATTATTAAAGATATCTTTATAGACCTGACTGGCCAATTCATCCTGTTCTGGAGACAACAGCCTTGTTCCACGCTGGATGAACCTCCTACCTGACCACACGTTGTTCTTTGGTCCACATCCAAACCCTGCTGCTGGACACAGGAGCCTCTCTGGGGAGCTGAGCGCACTTTGGATCACAGCATAAAAACACCACTCAGACAATTTTAAAGGCTTGCTGGATAAGGCATTACCTTCCAAAATGAATTTGTGACGGAAGATTTCAGATGCTAATGAACCATTCTTATATACTTTAAGACAGCAAGAGTATGGCTTGTCCCATCCTGCATTTAATGTTTGAAGTATTTTGTCATTTGTCATTTCACTTTATTTATGTGAAGAACTGAGGCCCAAGATGAAAATGCTTCTGAAAAATGGGAATACTTGGATCCAAAATGGATTCAGCAAATAGATTGCATTCTTGAAATGGCAATAGTGATTTAAAAAACACCCAAGTTAATTAGGAGCTAAAGTCTCATTTTTTTTAATGGGACAGAGACACTAAGAGAGAGAGTTTTAAAGCTACTGCCAATACTCATGGAAATACTCAAAACCACATAGGTGTGAAACAATAGCTACTAAATTAGCTCGTAGGAAAACAGGAGACAGTAAATGAGAAATATAATTTCAGTAACACTCTGAGTTGTACTGGAGGATAGGTGGAATTTCCAAAAGCACTACTTAATTTCACTGGCTTCAATCTAAATCAATAACAAAAACTTACTGTCTGTTAGAAATAAAGCTGGTCACCACTGAAGTCTTCTGAAAAACCCATCCTTTAAAGCCAGAAGTGCAATTAAGTGTGTTACTTTGCCTTAAAATGCAGACCATATGCCTAAAAGAAATAATCTTTCTTATCGTTATTAAATATAACTTCTCTGTAGATATGCTTCTTGATGACAGTGAGAAGCTATCTTTGATATCATATCTGAAAGCAGTAGATTGAAAAGATATTCTCTCCATTAATAATCTGTTTCTGAACTCGGAAGCATACAGTGATATCTGATCGTGTTATTTATAATACTGGAAGTGTTGTTGATTTAGTGTCTTGAAATATGAAAGAGACGACCCAGGAGATTAAGGAGATTATCAAACACTTGGATTTGAGACATTCCTGGGAATTTTAGGCAGTCAGCCAGAACTAGTGCAAGCAAATGGTAACATGTTAGGCATTTTTTAATTGCCTTGAAAACATTTGTAACTACACAGTTAAAGGAGAATCAATGTTGGCTCTCTTGTGTTATTACAGAAGAACTTTCTGTAGTAGAAGCATCCCGATGCAGAGCTGCCCCGGGAGATACACAAAAGTCTTTTGTATAACTTTTTTTTTTTTTTCTTTTTTCTTTTTTTGAGCAAGTTACTTGTCATATAGTAGCTTCCTTTGATATTGCATGAAATGCTGCCATGGACCTGTTTTCTGTAACAAAAATCCCCTCTTCTACTCACAAAGCCTAACACGTGTTCTCACAGTGGTTCAGCTAGCTTCTGCCTCAGGGTTAGACCATCTCAGCCCAATTCCCAAACAAGATTTCTACCCCAGCGAATGACAAGTTGCCAGGGTCACTGCTTTCCTCAGACAGGCTTTCTTAAATGGAGAGTGAAAGGAGGTCACATCCTGTGGAAAGGGGAAAATTAAGCTTGCATAGTATGTTATTTTTTCTAACAAAAAAACCTCCCACAATCTGGCTAGTGTAATCTATTCAGAGAGTACATAAATGTCCAGACCTCTTATCTTAGTTGATAAAGTCAAACTAGATGTACAGAGGTCAGTAGTTCCTCCAAAAGAAATAGCAAAACATCATCTAAAGCATAAATATTGTTTAAATAGCAGTCCATTTACTTGCAGATGTAGTTCTTATCTTGTCTCAAAATACTAGCCTATGGGTATTACAGGCTCATGTAAACCTTTGTTTCTTCCATTGTATTGTTCAGTCATGGGATTTATCAGATATTATGACTTTAAACAATGCTATTTGCTATTATTTCAAAGGTAGGTGAATGCAAATAAAGTGTAAGCCATGAGTGTGCCATTGTCCTACTCTAGATGCTTGCCTTACTTAGCAACAGAAGGGATGCATTTGAGTGAACACTTGTGCTGTGATCCTCCCTTTCTTTTCTTCAAGCCATCAACAGTTCCATTTATTCCATATAATAAATCTATGTAATATTCAGGGTAGAATTTTCAAATGCAGCTTGCGCTAGCCCAATGCTAATCCAACGGGAGTCAAATACAGCCAGTAGCACTGATTAAATGGGAACTGAATTAACCTAACAATGATCAACTTTGATAACTCTGGCTTCAACATTAAGTATTTTATAACTGAATTATTAAGTAGGTACTAATTCCACTTTTTAAGTTTAGGCAGAAATCAAGAAGGATATAAATAGACACATGAGAAAAAGTAAGAGAAACTATATGAAACATGATTAAGAAAAAACATGATTTATCAGAGTAAGTTACTAAAAGCTTTCAAAATTCATTCTAATTTTCCTAGAGTATGTTGCTATATTCCTTTCAGGAACAGTTTCCACACACCTAGAGATTTTATTCATGGATATTTCACAATTATGTTATAGATTTTAAGAGACAACTCACTTCACACATCAGAATAAGAGAACTGCTGGATACATTCCTGAAGTCAGGTAGCAAATGAGCTCACGTTCAGGCTTGGATGAAATAAAGCGCATAAAACATACACCCTGACATCTTGCAAATCCAGATTAAGTATGCTAGTTTGGTCAAAATAATTACCACATTAACCTTATATCCCCAGTCATGCCTGAACAGAATGTCTCCTGAGGACAGAGCTAGTCAGGGAATCAGTGGGACAAGAGGGAAAGGGATGAAAGGATGGGCTGACAGGGGAGGCCAGCAGGAAAAATGAAGAATGAATCTTCCTTCAGCACGAATATAACTGTGACCAGGAACTTGCCTGGCTAGAGCAAAGCAAAACCGTCTCTCCCTTCCCCACACTGACTGCAAAATGCTGCAGGAAGTTTATAAAGCAGAACCAGGCAGGAGCTTCCCCTTTTCCTGCTTTTTCTACAGTTACAGTTTTTCTGCCCCATCATTCAGCTGAAGCTGAAAATCTTACCTGGTGCAGGAAACCACAGCCTCTCATCTGCTTCCCCGGGAGTGGCCAGCCTTACCACATACTTCTGTTCCCACCTAAAACCTCGTGTGGCCCACAAGGCCCTGCTGTGTTCCAAGCACCTGTTCATGAGAGAGCTATCCCAAAATATTTACAAGGTTTGTACAAGTTATAAACTGGAAGTCTTTGACTTCTGCTGTACCCATGCTGACAAGGTCCCATCTCCACAGTTCTCCACAGAGAACATCCAGATCTTGGCAGTTTCTGAGGCTGTGTCCTCTTCATCTTTATGGGCTGAGGTGTTCTGGACAGAGCCATTGCTAATGTTAAGACACAGAATGGTTTGGGTTGGAAGGGACCTTAGAGATCATCGAGTTCCAACCCCCTGCCACGAGCAGGGACACCTCCCACTAGCCCAGGTTGCTCAAAGTCTCGTCCAGCCTGGCCCTGAACGCCACATGCATTATTTGTACGTAGTTAAACACTAAGAAATTATTTAGAAAAAAATTCTGAGTGTTAGCTGAAAGAAGAGAACACATAAGCATGTTCACTGACTCCAAGGCATTCTTTTCCCCAACATCTCCAACCTAGCTACTGTCAAACAGCAGCTGGAGAACTGGGCATAGCCAGCTCCAGACGAGTTGCCCGGCAGCCTGGAGGTCAAGTTCATAAGAAACCAGTGAGGGCAACTGTGCAGAGGAGGCCACGTCTAGCGAGATTGCTGCAGAGGGCCTTTGTGGCCATCATACGTGAGAGGAAACTGGCCTCTGGTGAAAACTATTTATAGAGGACAGCCTGAAAAAGCCCTGGCTATATACTAACAACATACTACTTCCTGTAGTTTCTCAGTGCCTGATTTTCTCCTGAAGCTTTCCTCTTTGTTCTCACCTGACTGCTAAAAGGGCAAGGCAAGTACCGAACAGGGGCGGACGAACAGCGTGACTTTGCTCTCTAATGCACGAAGCAGGTGCTCCAGGGTGCTGCCTGTTCCAAACTCAACATCTCGTTTGTTATAAACTAACACAAAACCCCTCTGGGCATGCTGGACCCAAATAATTCCTTAAAACACTAAATGAATCGAGACAGCTTTAGTACATAAAATAGTGTTTTTACTTAAGGTGAAGAGATTGAAAAGGTCTGACATTTAGTCTCACGTGACCTTTATCAAGGACAGTACAGAGCATACAGTTTTTGTCTTAATAGGTTGTCGTAACCAGGAGTCTTTGACTTTGATAAAGGTCACTCAGGATCAAAACATTGGGTGATTTTCAGTTACCCTTATCTGAAGTAAAAGGCATTCTTATTAGTACAGTTGTCCTTATTTGTAACATTACTGAAAAAAAAAATGTTATTTAGTTCCAGGAGGAACTTTTTATGTTATTCTGTATCAAACCCAGTCTTTTCTACTGTGCCAGTTTAATTCTGCAAAGCTCTCTTCTCTGATCAAATATGCTGGCCTCTGATCAGGGACATCATGTGAGCTGAGCTCCACTGATGTGAGTAAACAGAAACAAATGGTGAAGCACAGTACAAACACCGCAGGTTTTTTTTTTTTTCTTCCTTTTTTTTTTTTTTAAGAACTCATTCATTAAGCAATGGAACTAAATGGAAATAGGGGACATTTATGTGTATAGTCACACTGTAGTTAAGATAATTGGTACCAGCTGTTACACTCTTCTTTTTCTGGAAGAACATAACATTGCACAAAGCTAGCACAGCAAGACAACAGACACAAGGAAGATGCTGAAGCATGTACTTGAAGCCTCAATAATTTTCAACCTTCTTCAGAAAGTTTCAATTTCTGCCCATGAAAGCCATAGTTTCAAACTTATCTTCAGATTTTCATTTTCGCCATGTAAATCCCACACACACCAACACCATTTTTAATTCTCCCCTCCTGCCTTCGGTGTTTACCCAAGACAGGCCACCTTGAATCAATTACATGCATAAGGGGCACAGACAGAGTTTACTTTATTGTCTGCAGAGGAAAATCCTGTCTGGAAACCATTTCTTTCTAGTACTGCCTAGTATTGCACATTCTTCCCTTCAAAACTCATCTTGAGAGTGACTTGACAAAGCATTTGGCTTACACAAGTTGCTGTGCCACAAGAGAACAAGAGAAATCCTCGTTTGGAGACAGACTGCATCCACTGTCTGTTGTGACTCAGTAAAGGTAAGGAAATGAATTCAGACTGCCTCTTCTATCCCTATCTTGTCCTTACAGCAAAAGGGGGAGATAACAACATGAAGGCAAAGGGGTCAGCTTTCCCCTGCAATGGTGGTTAAAGGAAAGAGGAGGAGAAACAGGTGAGCCATGACTATCAGGCAGGACGATGCAGCCAACTTAGAGCAAAATCTTGCTATTGGTAGAAGAGAACGCAGGCAACAGGATAGAGCTTATATCTCTACTGCAACTTTCTAGGTCATACATAAGAGTCCACACACAGAGATCTATTCTTAATTTAGGCAACAGTGACCTACCTTAGAAGCTCTACAGATGTTTTACAGTCAACTGCAAAATATATGGTATTAAAGGATCCTTACACCTACTAAATTAACATACTTACAAAACCCAAGCCTTTGTTTATGTCTGCCTTTAGGGATGTTTGCTTCATTGACCTCCTTTGATGCCATCCTCTCAAGTCACAAAAATATTCCTACTACTACTATGATCTCTATTCTGCTGTTGTGGCTTGGAAGAGACACTTCCGGAGTCAGGGAACTATCATGAAGGTAGCTGCACAGGTCCACCTGCAGTAATGAAAGAAGATAATTTGGCCTCCAAAATTTTTAAGCTACAGTACATCCTAGGACAAAAATCGGAAGAATCTCTGGAGGATTTACTACCCAAGGCATCTGGATGTAAATTCAGACTAGTTTGAAAACACAGATCTGTTTTTCTGGGCA
The DNA here is from genome assembly GCF_000699245.1 of Pterocles gutturalis. Lineage (NCBI taxonomy): Eukaryota > Metazoa > Chordata > Aves > Pterocliformes > Pteroclidae > Pterocles > Pterocles gutturalis. The sequence goes on from NW_010123903.1 coordinate 75,836, forward strand.
GAGAAGAGATTCTGGGTAATTCAAGCTGCCTCAGACCCCTCAGGCTATAATGACAGGGGAACCTGATGAATAGTCTTTATTAGCCATCATAAGTCCATAAGTTACTTTATACACCTTCAGATAAAACATCTTTGAGACTGATTTGATAGCAGTTGATTGGAAGATAGCTGAAACCCTACTAATGGAATTATGCTAATTTCCAGGAAATACATGATCTCTGTCAAGAGAGGAATCTAATGTAGGCATGCTCATTTATGGACAAAGGATCAAAGGTTTAGTTAAGCCTCAAGTTAAAGTAACTTCAGCCATCTTGTATACTGCTTCATGTGATCTGACTCCATGATTCAGTCAAGCATAAACTTACAAACTTCTTCATGCAAAACTACAGCCAGGTCCAGAAACAGCATGTTTGAGAAGAATGCTTTTAACTGAGGTTGTTTTGTTTCATAGAAAGAGCCTCATATGACTGTACTTATATTAATTACATAAAGGTTCTAGTTCTGACCAGAAGAATGTGTATTACATTACATATGCTTAGAAGAAATATATGGAATGGAATTTTTTCCTTCTCTCTTGCCAGAAAGATCTTAAGCTCTGCAGGCATCTCCATCTGCATCTTCCAATAAGGCTTTTGAGATTCTGGTCCTTTACATCTTTTAGAATCAATATTTGGCTGCTGCTGCCCTCAGCATTTATATATGGAGATTCATGAAACCCTAGATCTAAACTCAAACTCTACTCTGACTCTGCATTCCTGGCCCTACTGACCCTTGCACCCATCACATTACTTCATCTTGCTTCTCTGGGATTGTTCAGTGAAACAGAGATAAACTTTGGAAAATTTCTTAGAAGATTTTTAATAACACTATGTGCTCCACATAATCCTACCAGTAGCTGGTGTCATGGCATTAGAGGGGAAAAAAAAGTACTTGGGAGCTGAGAAAGTAACAATCTGGGGAAGATTCCTCACGGATCTTCCCAACTAAAAGATGTATATGCTCACTGATGAACACACAGCCCACTCCTACGCTCACAACAGCAAGAGCAAAAGCCCTTGCCATTTACTCCATACAACTGTTGTTACTATCCCACGGGAACAACAAAAATAGCATCGCATTTTGCATCTGGCTTCCAACTTTATGTTAGCAGAAATGCATGACACATGGAAGGCAAAACAGGTCCCATGAAAGAGGGGATAATGTCGATCTCATTTTATCGGTTTGGTTCACTGACTCTCAGTTCTCATCAGCCTGGAGGAATGGTAGACCTCAGGTAAAGGTGCAGCTAACAGCCTACATTACCCTGTTTGAGCAGTTAACCAACTGACAGACTATGCTACCCAGTTTGAGCAGTTAACAGAAGCGTCATGGGGCTACTCAGTGCTTCATCACTGGCTTAACAATTAGTACATCAAACACATGAGCTTTGGGTGGTTGATGACTATTCCTTTAGCAGTAACTATCAAATGATCTCTCTTGACCTTCCCAAGAGCAATTTCTGCATTTAAATGAGCCTGCACCAGTACAACATCAAGGTAAGAGAATAAGCTCAGAGTCAGTGACATGCTAGGAAAGCAAGCAGACCAAAACCTGTAAGGACGTGCACACGTGCACTGTACATACCTACATACATAACTGTACATCAGGTTGAAGCAGCCATTCTGATTTTCAGCATTAAAAAAACCCCACAATCTGCATGCCCTGCTCTTTCCACAGATCATATTCAGCATTCAGAAGAGACCCTGAGCTGGCATAGACTAATTAAGAAGAAAGGGAGGAATTATATTTCTGTGTAAATGATATCCTAAAAAGGAAACTGTATCAATAATGTAGTAGTAAAATACTTGAAAGGAAATGGATTTTTGATTAAGTCAGTTTTTCAAAGTCTTTCTCCAGAAAAGAGAATAATGCTTTTAAATTGCTATTCACGCTGACCGCTGCTCCTTGTTAACATTTTGCCCTTGGGAGAAAATACAGCTTAGCAGTACAAGGGCTCTATAATAAGCATCTTTATCTCCTGGGGATTCTCAGGCCTGTTGGTTTTTTTTTTTTTTTTTTTTTTCTCCTCCAGAGCCGTACTGTAAACTGCATACCACTTCGCCTGACTCACACAGGCCTCGGGAGGAGGATGCGGAAGAGTGGGCTGTTTTCTCGTGAGAAGTTCAACGTGGTGAAATTCTTCTTCCATTTCGGCAGCTCCAAAGCCATTTTGCACCCAGTTTGACCCGACAGATGTAACTCTTCTGCTCTCACTCCTTAATTTGTCTGTGTTTGGCTCAGGTTCACAGCTTTTTGGAGTGCTCAATGGGTTTCCTGGTTGGAGCTATAAAAAAAAGTCTGAGCCCACTCAAATATCAGCATGAGAACGATATCGTAGGTGCTCCTTGGAAGCGGCAGAAAGAAAGGGGCAGATGAGCTGACAGCCAGCATTCCTGTCCTGCCAGCTTGAAGGATGTTGCCTGCAGCCAGTCACCATATGTTTGGCTCCAAACTAGGGAGCAGAGAGGCCAGAATGATGGAGAGAATTCAGATGATTTATCATCTGTCTTCTCAAGGGAGATGAGGAGCTTTGAAGCTTGCAGGCATCACCTGCATTCCCTGCCTTTCCTTTCCAAAGCTGCACATCAGAGGACCGACAACCGGAAGTTTCCTCGTAAACGCTCTTAAAGGTTTTTGGTGGACAAATGCAATGATTTCTAAAAGGACCTTTATTGTAGGGTGTCTTCAGGTATGTTGGGACTCCTTCAGTTTGCTCCTGTTTGTTTTAATCAGGTGAAGAGTTCTCGCCTGCTCAGTTAAAGAAAAATAGAGGGCAGCCACTTCCTAACCATGTACATACAACCTGTGTATTTACTGCATGTCACGGAGTACATTTCAGAAGTCCTTGGCCTAATTTAGACCCAGCAAATCTCTACAGTGAAAAAAAAAATCAGTAGGAAAACAAGTAGTGTCAGAAAGCCCCACAACTACTGCGTGCAGCACCAGGTTAACAATTTACGCTGTTTCAGACCTGAATGGCTTGTTGACAGAGGTAAGGGGGAGGTCTTCATGCCTTCACAGAGCTTCTGTTTTGGGTGTTGGAGATGGTCAGGGAGTCTCCAACAACAACAAAGATTAAGCTATACAAATTAAAGATTATAGAATCATAGAATGGGTTGGAAGGGACCTTAAAGATCGAGTTCCAACCCCCTGCCGTGGGCAGGGACACCCTCCACTAGCCCAGGTTGCTCAAAGCCTCATCCAGCCTGGCCTTGAACCCCTCCAGGGATGGGGCATCCACAGCTTCTCTGGGCCACCCGGGGCCACTGCCTCACCCACCACACAGTAAAAAATTTCTTCCTAATATCTAGTCTAAACCTGCCCTCCTCCAGTTTAAATCCATTACCCCTCGTCCTGTCACTGCATGCCCTTGTAAAAAGTCCCTCCCCAGCTTTCCTGTAGGCCCCCCTTCAGGTACCGGAAGGCTGCTATAAGGTCCCCCCTCATTTCTCTCATAATGAGAAGGGAGATGAGCAAACCTGTTCCTAACTCGGCATAGCCACCATCCACACTGATGACTTCAGTCAGCAAATAAAGCCCAAATCCAGCTTTCGAAAGCAAGGCAAATGTTGTGTTAATACTAAGTCAAAGTATTCCCAAAGGAAAAATCAAGTA
>NW_010123904.1:0-1542 GCF_000699245.1 Pterocles gutturalis
TGCACTGCCTCAGGCCAACAGGCACCCTTCAAGGAAGTAATAATTTTCTGGCAAGATCATGTCAGATGCAAAACATCCCTGCTAATGGCATGGGCTGTGTCCTGGTTTCCTGTGCTGCTGCCTTTTCATTTCCTGGCTTGGGCCACGTGCTTTCCCATATGAAGGCTTCTGGAAGTGCCAAGATGAGAGTCCCAAGGATTTCCTGGACAGACACTCCTCAGTGCAGTGAGAAGACTCATTCCTGTGGGCTTGTTTGTGGCAAAGTTGTCAGGAAATGGGCACCACTCTCGTGTTTCTCGCACGGTGCCCAAGTACTGCCATGTGAGAAGACATGCAACAGCCTTTTCTCTTTCTCTCCCATGTATCTCTGATGGGCGCTCTTTGTTTTATGCAGGTGGGCTTCTACTGGGTTGCTCGGACCCTATTGTAACACCAATGGTGATGTCAGAATAGTTTTGCTGGGCTAATATTCCTTGTCCCCTCTCTGTGCGGTCTCTGCAAGTTCTCAGGGAACACCAGGAGTATGTCTGGGCCTTTTTTTTCCCTGGTATACTTGAGTCCTGTTCTGCCACTGTGGTCCCCATCATCTCCTCACCAGATTCCTCAGTTGCTGATGTTTTCCTGGCTTTCCGAACAGATTTTTGCATGGCTCTATCCAGGCATGTACCAGGAGACTCGTGTCAGTCTGTAATTGTGTGACCCTCATCATGAGGCACGTGCAGGTCATAGCAGGGGGACTCTCCCCTGGTGTGTCCATGAGCACCACAGAGTAGCAGGTTGCCCTTGCTAGAAGGAGCCCATCCACAGCTGAATGGTGGTGCCTTTGGTCCATCAGAGAGATGCTCAGAGAACTGAAATGGAGTCTCTGCCTCCTGCACTCATTTCTTGCTTTATGTACAGGGAGGAAGGCCAAGAAATCTTGCCCACCTATGCAGGCTGTTGTCCCTGAGTGGAGCTTCTTAGGATTCAGAGTTCCTGGTGACTAGGTTGGGACATGCTCCTCACATACATGCCAATGCCAGGTGCTCTTATGCAGTCCGTCAGCCTGTCAGAGGCTGAGGCCTTGCACCAAATGGGCATTGAACTGATGGGACTGGGGTCCAGGTGTTGCTCTGCTGTCAGATGTAGAACAGACTGTCTGGGTACCCCAGGAGGAGTCAATCAGCTTTGAATCAAACTCCCCTGTTATTCAATCAGCAGGATGTCCATGTCCCCCATAAAAAATGGAGTCTGAGGGCCTAGCAGACTAGTTTCTGCGAAGGCAGGGACACGTGATTTAGGGGAAACCACCAAAAGCCTGCTGCTTTTTTATTAAATGGTCAGGCAAAGTCCTTTGCACAGAAAGAAACTGCTGTGTACTAATTGCAATGCCCCATTCTGCATCCCACTGTGCTGCTGAAGGGTGTAGGAAGCAGAAGAGCTGTGAATGAAGGAGGGAAGCTGAGTCTGTGAAAAAGAGGTGGGTATTGGGTGAAGGCATTTTAGCATTTTGTTGTAGTTTGACCCTGGCTGACAGCAAAACACCACACAGCCACTCACTCA
>NW_010123905.1:0-7726 GCF_000699245.1 Pterocles gutturalis
GTGATTCTGTGATTCTGTGAAAAGCTTGTCCATTTATTCTGCTGTAAACTCTAATGCTTGTATGACAATATTTGCACAAATGAGATATGCAACTAATCAGCTTGCATGCTCTTGTTATAAGTTAGAGATCTTTGAATTAACGTCTTATGTGGATTTTATGAAATTTTTATTGCACACAGCCTTGAAAATGAAACTCTGAAGTTTATACTGCAAATTCCTATTCACATTAATGATTAAGGGGTTGTGATTAGTGGGTCAAGTAACTGTTGTTCCATAATATCCTTAAAAGTGTGATCAAATCAAGGTACCAGTCAAGTATTGCATTTCTGTAACAAAACATATGATGTTTTTGTAAACAAGGGAACATGTCTTCTTAAGGTATCCGTTGAACAAATAATATAATACAGGTCAAAACAGCAGTCAGAAAAGACACTCACTTTTAAATTTTCAGTGGTTTCTACAAACCCTTACAAGTTGGGTTTGTTTAGTCTGGAGAAAAGGAGGCTGAGGGGAGATCTTGCTGGTCTCTGCAACTATCTGAAAGTACCCTGTAGTGAGGTGGGTGTCGGTCTCCTTTCTGAAGTAACAAGTGATAGGATGAGAGGAAATGGCCTCAAGTTGAGCCAGGGGAGGTTTAGATTGGATATTAAGAAAAAATTATTTGCTGAAAGGGTTATGAAACATTGGAACAGGCTGTCCAGGGAAATGGTTGAGTCACCCTCCCTGCAGGTATTTAAAAGACGCATAGACGTAGTGCTTAGGAACATGGCTTAGTGGCAGACTTGGCAGTGTTAGGTTAATGGTTTGACTTGATGATCCTAAAGGTCTTTTCCAATCAAAATTATTCTATGATTCTAAGTATGCACTGGGCTACTTTCAGTACCATGACCTATACTTATTCCTGTCTCTATCCAGCTCCTATTCAGTGCACAAATGAAAGAATTTCACTATGTATGTCCATAATGTTTGTGAGCTTCACTTTTCAATGTGGAGTCTTAGGTGCCATTTACTTCATAAAGTTCAACCCTGCTCCGAAGGCAGAGTTAATTATTTCTTTATCAGTTGCTTTTTTTTTCTTTCTTTTTTTTTTTTTTTTTGATGTGATGTTCACTGAGGTAACTTGCCTGTAAGCTATTCAGAGGACATTCTCAAAGTACCTCATCAGGCACCATAGTCATTTTCAGTTGGAGAGCTGACGCACAGAGTAATGTTAAATTGTCTGCCTTCATTTTGTTTTATTTCTTGATTTGCGCTACTACTTTTGTTGACTATGTTTCTTACTATTTGTCATCATGCAGTTTTCAAAAGGTTATCAATAAATCCCATAGGCTTCAGTTGGTTTTCTGAATTCCCAGTTTTCTTCCAATAAAACCTTATTGCCACTCAAGAAAGTCTGGGTACCAAGAAAATAATGAACTTTCAACTAGTTTAATTTTACAAGTTTGTTTTAAATATTTTGAATAATAGCATATTATTGGAGCTTTGAAACAAAGAAACATAAAGTTGGTCCTTCATACTTTTTCAAATCCTCAAACATATTTCAATTCCTCAAACATATTCCCTTTTCTGACACAGACTGTAGACCACAGATTCACATTGTAAAGCCACATTCCCTTTTATCACTTAACCTGGACTAATTCCTAGAAAATGTCCATTCTGCACAATGAGTAGAAAGGGGAGTATGAGGAAAAAGTAAACAATTAAACACAAAAGTCAGCTAATTAGCCTTGCATAAACAATGCTGGGTTTAGTATTTCTAAACACCTAACTTTGTAACCTTAGCAGTGGTCTATCAACATAATTACTCTGATATATCTCAACAGAATATTGCTAAGATGATATATACATATATATACATATACATGCACATATGCATGCACATATAAACCCACTAGTTCTTGAATTTTGCCTTGGTTATATATGTTCCACTATAGCAATGATATCACTACTATTAAACTAATATTCCAAAATGTAATTTGTACATTTGAAATGTAAGAGGTAGCTGATTATAGATATCCCATGAGGGAAAAAATATCAGTAAGAGTCCAGAATTTTATAAAGTAAGTTAAAATAAAGAAAAGTGTACGATATTGTTTAAAGTGGAAAATTGATCTTCTAAATGTTGCTAGATGTAGCAAGAAAGATGTCATTTATGTTGTCTTATTATTACATCAATATAAATTAAATTTAATGTACAGAAATGCTAATACCTTGATTAGGTTTTTTTCATCTGGTTTGTCTTTTTCTAAGAAGCAACACAGACTTGATAAGGCATTACATCTGTCCAGCCTTCAATGGAAGTGCACGTTAATTCCTTTTGTGAGAGAAAGTGAGAAAGTGAACTCTGTGATTAGAAGTCAATACATGCAAGAAGCTGGTTATCTGCTTTTACAGTAAGATCTATCAAAATTATGTGATTCTCAGAACTGCTGAGAATGTACTGATATTCTTTCTCCACTGGGAGGAAGGTGTGCTCAGCATCTCTGAAAAGAAAGTCATTTAAAATTGATCTGGATGTCTAATAGTGTCTAATAGAAGAACTCTCTAAACTGAATACTATAGTAAAAACTTGGAGTGTGAAGGAAAACATCTGACATCTGGACTGGGGTTTAGAAAAGTGTTGAAAATTGATTGAGCTGAAGGAGACACTTATTCATGGTTTCTTTTCTTTGTGTACTGATGCTGCCGTTATTAATTTTGTATAGGTATATTCCAGGTTAAGTGTTTGACATTACAGAATAGCATGACATGGAGAAAAACATCTAAAAATAGAAATTAATGTTCTTTAGTTGTAAATTAGCATATATAAATTATGGTTTTCCTTTGCAATGACTGAGACTTGTATTATTACATATTTTAACCTCTTGAGTAGCATCAAGCTCAGATAACAAATCCCATGTCAAAACTGTCAAAAAAAACAGTATTTCCAGGTCAGATTTCTAGAAAACAAAACTTCTTAGAAACTCTCACAGAAATAACTACTTTGATACTAGCTACTCAGAACTAGTGTGAACAACTGACTGTAGTGTAAAGGTTCAATTGTTACTATGTATGTATTGTCGTAGTTCTGTGGATCTCAGATTTTATTGTGTAGTTATTTCTTCCATTGGAAGTTGCCATGTTTTAAACAAGCAATTAAGTGCTTGTTAATTCAGCAAGTTTGGTCATGGTACTTTCTTTTTAATTATACCTTTTTGAGTTTGTGAGAGCGTAAAGGTAAGATTCTTGATAGGTTTCAGTGCTATTACCCACAATAATGCACTTCACTAAATCATGTCTCACATCATCATTTCCATTATATAAGACTTACAGCAATTCCTCTGCTCCTGTTTCTGTCTTGTTTCTGGTGTTCTGTGATCTTTTATGTGATCCTTCTTATCCACTCATATTAGATGATCACACATTTTCCAGCTTTGATCTATGCAAGCTTCAATTGGGCTGAGTTGCTTGATATTAATATTCACTTCTCTCTGAGACACAGTTCCTAAAATCCTTGTCCAAATTTTTTTTTTTTTTAAACAAAGCATGTTAAGGCGTATGCTGTAACTGAAAAACAAATATCCTAATGACTTCAAAATTATGTTACCTGTGCAGCTTGTGAAATGGCAAATGGCTTTGCTTTTTAAGCCCTCTTTTTCCACTGGGAAACCTTTCTCACATTTTCCCTTGCAAAGCCTTCTTTTGCTTCAGAAAACCCTAAAATGTATTCCTGTACTGCTTTTTAGGGTATAAGAAACTAACATGTTTGCTAAGAATAAGCTGCTGTTGACTGTTTCTTTCTAACAATGTTTGACAATAACATCAAGGAGTCTGAGATAGTCATGTTTAGCATATCTGCAGACCTAAAATACAGAATCCTTTGGTCCTTTCTCTGTTCCATCAGGGTATACAGAGTCATTTTGTTTGAAAAGTCATGATCCATTCATAGCTCAATAACCTTAGTGCCTTTAAGAAAAACATTATCTTATATTAAACCAAGATGCCATGTGTTCAGTATTTTCTAAATGTAATTAAGGTCCAGGGCAAATGTCAAATTAAAAGAATTCTGGTCTAGTTTCTTGTGTTCTGTACTAGAAGAAATATTGGGGACAGAACTAATAGTAACAATCTCCATAGCACTTCTTTGAATTGTTTCTTGCTTTAAATTGTTTCTTGGCCTTTATCTATTTAAGACATCTGTAGAATGAGAGAGCAGTTTATTTCTTGTACTTCTTCAGTTGCTTCCCCATCCTTTTGTGCATACTAATATAACTACTTACTGGTGCAAATTCATGATGGATTTTAATATGGCAATTATCTGTCATGAACAGGACAAAATCCATTTTCTGTGGGCTGCATATTAACCTTCAGGCCCTTCCTCTTGGCAAGAATGTGACTACTTAGCATAAAAGGGAGTGTGCTGATAATTCAGTGCTCTTTTGGTAAGACATCCTGCACTTCCTGTGGAGGTCATCGGGTCCAATGCTCTGGTCAATGCAGGGCCAATTACAAAGTCAGATTCAACATCAAAGTTAGACCAGGTTCCTCAGACTTATACCCAGTCAAGTTTTGAGTATGACCATGGCTGGTGCTTTCACAACATCACTGTTCTAGCATTTGACCACTAGTAATTTTTTTCCTCCCCTTGTATCTAGTTATAATTCATCTTTTTAAAACTTTTGTCCATTGCCTCATATTCTTACATTGTGCATCTCTGGGAGAAGTCTGGCTCCAGCTTCTCTATGACCTTAATTTGGTATTTGAGGATAATGCTAGAATAAGACCTAAGACTCAAACAAAAGCATTAAAAAAAAAAAAAAAGAAAAAAAAAGACGAGCTAGTTTTGCATATCCAAACTGACTCTGTTTAAAGGACATTTAGTTTTGTATTGACAGGCTTTATATTTTCATTATTCCAGAAAACACTAATTTATTAAATAGTAGTTAGGATGTTTTAAATAAGGAAAAGGTCAGCATTTTGTAAAATTCAGAAGTATTTATAAGAAACATGTTTATTTCTAATGCAAAAATGAAGTATCTGAGGGATTTGAAGAAAATGTAAGACAATATTTTTGAATTAAGAAAACCATAATTCTATAGAGTTCAATTCTCACACAGATTAATAAGTCCTTGTTCATCTCTGAAGAAATATTTTACACAAGTTAAACTGAGAAAAGAGACTGTGAACTAACACGTCCTTTCTAGTTAAAGTCTGAAAATTCGTGATTCTTCACCATTTCATAAGGGTGATTTAAGATCTAAAGTTAATTGTGTATTTTCCTTGCCATATCTGCAGATAAAATATTTGCTGACTTTCCTCCAGCCGTCTAAGAAATCTACATGTTTCAAAACTACATCCTATAAACAGAATTTCATGCTTTCTATATGACTAACAAAATACGCATGTGAGTTGTACAGCATTCTGAGATACAATACTTATTAAGCTTCTGTTTTATAGAAGACATATAGAATGCAAGCTTGCATTGGTGAGTTGTGCGCTTCACTGTTGCAGAAAAGGTAAAGGTCATTAAATTTATTAAAAGGAAATCAAAGGATAAACAGGACACTTCATAAAATGTAGTGTTTACTGCCAGTTTTTTGTTCCAGCTAATCAACTGTAGTACCATTTCTTTTAGTTATCGCATTGACTGTCCTTGTACAAGTCCACAAGATGAAATGTATACTTTCACTAACCAAAAACTTACACCATAAATATGTTTGCTGCAATGCACCAGCAAGGCAATTCTAACAACTGCAACCCACATCAGTTAATTTACATATGCTTCTGGGCATTTTGACCTTGTTCCTGCTATTAGAAAAACTGAAGGCCCACGGGCTATCTTTAGAAAGTCTTCAAGTTACTAATTTTGCAGAGAAAGTTGTTCTGCAGTTAAAAAGTCCAGAGAGGGGCACAAATCCAAAATGGAAGCAGAAGCATTAATTCTAGGAAGAGAAGCAATCAAAAGCTAAGACAATTCAGACTTCCCAAATCAGTCTCCTTTTCTTCACTTGACTGATCCCACATTATCAGTATTTTTCTGCACTATGGCCTATATCTCAGATTCCCCAGCAATTGTTCCAAGACAGATGGATCTTTTACTCCAATATCAGACACCAAACTCAAAAAGGACTCTCTAGTTCCCCAGTTCAGAGACTAAAGAAAACACATCAAAATGTATATATCAGTCTAAGTATATTAATATGGAGGAAAACACTCCTTGAAAGCTATCCTAATCTTTCTGTCTGTGAAAGTCTCTTTCTGCAATGCTTGCTGTACTGCTTTGCAGATCTGGAAATCTGGTAGACTTCAAAAACTTCCTGCTAAAATGATTAGAGAAAAAGGAAAACAGAGGCCAAAACATTTCCACTTTTACAAAATAAAATGCATACCTCTTATTTGCAATCTCCGTAGTTTTATCTTCTATTTGGTGGAGAGTATCTTGGTAAAAAATCTATGCCTTATCTTATCCATGGTCTGTTGTTGATGAGTATCGACCTTAGTTTTATCTCAAATGATAAATGATCATGTCCTTAGTGAAGGTTTCCAAGCAGCAAACATTATCAACTTTAAAGGAGCTTTACAAGTACAAAACACTTCAGGAAAAGCAAGATCGTGCCATTCCTTGGAGAAACCTATAACCATGGTATTCTTCATGGGGATCTAATAAATGAATGAGGTTTAATAGCTACACTTTTCTTAAAAAACTCAAAAGTATACTTAAGGATTTTTATGAGCACTTTTACAAGTTTAAAATACCAAAACCCTAGAAATATTACTGGATAAGTGAAGCAAATTTGGCAATACTTTCTTGTTCGTTATAGAACTATTCTATAAAAGGAGGTCAATGGAGTTTTTAGATATTGCAGAATACTACTCTAACAACATGATACATACTGAGCAAGCCTTCACAAAGCCTTAAGCATGGGCCTTGTATTTGCCTCATCCACAAGTCATTGTACGAGCTTAGTGGTATTTATCTGATTAAGAGCAGAGAGCTGGTTTTGTCATACCACAGCTTATCTGGAAGTCTCTGCAGCCATTTTCATCCCTTATGTCCTCAAATGCATGCATATGCTCAACTTTTCTCTACAGTGGGTAGCTACACTCAGACATTTCCAGTTTGGAAGTAAAAATGAGTATGGTATACACAACTTTCATCTCTCACAGTTCAACTACTTCTCCTAAATGTCCTTTTCTTAGACGCACACATGCCCGCTACATCGTTTTGCTATGTGCAACCTGTGGAAGGGGTTGAGAAAGAAGAAGTTTATTTGCTCTTGTTAAAGTGCCACTGATAAACAATGGAAGATGTAGAGAGACCTGTGAGTTTTTCCTTTATTTAAAGTGTTTAGATAAAGAACTGAGAGCTCCATGAACAGGGAAAGCTGTGAAGGTGGACACAGAAAAAAATAAAAAAGTCTGTTTTGTTTTTTTTTTCTGGGAAGACTTTGTGTCTCCCCTGTAAGAGGCAGAAGCATGGTCAGGTAGTCTCTTCATTATAACACCATGCCCCACCTCCCTAAAGCAGCCCTACAGGAGCGGTCGTCTGGCATATTCAAAGTGGTGGGTGAGGAGGCTCTCTGGGACAGGTTGGAAGTGGCAAATACCACTGGGCTTGCAGAACAGTAGTGATAGTCAAGACAAGTTTGAGTGTCTCCTCACTTGGGCTTATATAACCAAGCAACTTTTGAGGCATATGAGAAGCATATGACAATCACCTCCCCATGATGATAGAATCATAGAATCA
>NW_010123906.1:0-11536 GCF_000699245.1 Pterocles gutturalis
CCTGCTGGCCACGCTTCTCTTGATGCCGCCCAGGACACGGGTTGGCCTTCTGGGCCACAAGTGCACATTGCTGGCTCATGTTCAGTTTTTCATGAACTAGCACCCCCAAGTCCTTCTCCTCAGGGCTGTACTCTATCCATTTTCCTCCCAGCCTGTATTTGTGCTTGGGGTTGCTCCAGACCATGTGCAGGACCTTGCACTTGGCCTTGTTGAACTTCATGTGGTTTTCACAGACCCACCTCTCCAGCCTGTCCAGGTCCCTCTGGATGGCATCCCTTTCCTCCAGCGTGTTGACTGCACCACACAGCTTGGTGTTATTGGGAAACTTGCTGAGGGTGCACTCGATCGCACTGTCCATGTCTCCAACAAAGATGTTAAATAGTAACGGTCGCAGTACCGATCCCTGAGGAACACCACTCATCATCTTTAAGGACATTGACTTCCTGCAACAAATTTGGCCACAGCATATTTTGGCTTCATGATACAGCCACAAAGAGTTATAATGGTGTCATGGTTTTACCCCAGCTGGTGGGCAAATACAATGCAGCCACTCTTTCACCCTCCTTGTCCTGGTGGATGGGGGGGAGAATTGGAGGTGTAAAGGTAAGGAGACTTGTGGGCTGAGATAAGAACAATTTAGTAACTGAAAGAAAATAAGTTATTATTTTTATAGTTGCTGTTGTTGTTGTTATTTAAATATACAAGCGAGTGATACATAGTGCAACTGCTCACCACCTGCTGACCAAGGCCCAGCCTGTTCCTGGCTAGTGATCCTGGAGGACAGAAAATCCCAAAACCTCCATCCATGAAGAGAGAGAGAAAACTTCCTATCTGACCCTCACTAATATACTGAGTATGGCATGGCATGATATGGAATATTCCATTGGCCGATTTGGATTCGTTGCTCTGGCTGTGATCCCTCCCAACTCCTTGTGCACATGCACACTAGCAAAACATGGGATGCTAGAAAGTCCTTGGTTTCTTAGCAACAACTAAAAAAATCAGTATATTGTCAACATTCTTCTCATACCAAATCCCATACTAAATCCAAAACACAGCACTATCCATTCTAGCTACTAAAAAGAAAATTAGTTCTAGCCCAGCCGAAACCAGGGCAAACGACAATGTCAAAGTTTATTAATCTCTCTACCACCCTTTCTATTGTTATACACCAATTAAATCCGTCGATTGGAGAAGATAGACATGCATCATGTTTATCAGCATCTCCTTCCTTTCCTCAGAAGCACTCTATTCAAAACTAATTTCTGGTTTTCCTACTACAGCACTTGCCATTGAACTTTCTAGTTCATGGCACCTGAGAGCCTGAAGACCCTTGTCTCTCCCAGTCTTCCACACTCTGCTTCAGGCCTTTCCTTAAAAAGACACATTTTCCAGAAGACTTAGAGCCCAAGGTCACCCCCTTGCTCTCTCCCAGAGAAATACTAGTAAATCATACAATAATGCAAATTAGACAGATAGCTGCAAACCACAGAATTTCTAAGAGGTGTGCTAACATAACACTGTTTACTTAGTCACCAAGCCTTTGTTACATCCCATCACTTTATCACCAAATCATATTTCATTGCAAGAAATTCCCTTTGACTCCATTAGACTTTCTTCTCTGCTCGCTGAGACAATTAGCAGTGACAGAGTTCTTCTGATCCACAAAACTGGACCCAACACATGGCACAATCAGGAATCAGGCAAAAAAAAAAAAAAAAAAAAAAAAAAAAAGGAATATGATGCTCCTCTGGAATCCTCTATATTGCTTGTACCGCACAAATAGTAAGTGCGTGCTATATACGTCCCGTATTCAGGATTACGTTTGCCTCCTAGCTGTTGAAGATACTATAACCATTTAAACCAATATTCCTACAGATCTGACAACACGAAACATTTTCACACCCCAGAAACCTCATGCCACATGATTTAGCAGAACCTAATATTCAACATACCGTGTTTTAAAAATGGCATGGCATGTATTGACCATACTGTCTTGAAGTCTCCAATGTCTTTACATTAAAATCAGGAACAGAATTCTCCATTTACCTAAGAAAACAAACAAACCAACTAAAAACACCCTCTATATTTTCTGGTATCTCCCATCCCTGACTGTCATTTGAATTGTTTCTCTGTGCTTCAGATATGAGTCTGAGCAGCAAATTCTGGTCTGGGGATAATGTAAAATATGCACTGTCTGGATGATTGCAGTTGCCAAGGGGATCGTGATGCAGAGTTCTCTTGCTATGGAGGTGTATAATTGGAGGTACTCAAAATAGACATGAATATCCATCCATGATCTGCTTTACTGTTTCACAGAGAAGGAGGAACAGAGCAAAATTTAAAATGAAATTGTACAATGGAGAAAGAGTGGATGGTAAATTATCTCGCATCACATATGAGATATTTGGATTAGATCCTCAAGTAGCGTAGCTACTGTGAGGTCAGTACTCAACTCAAACATTGCACATATAAATCTACATCACCATCAAAATATCAAATAGAGAGCAACAGCATATCATTCAGGAAGTTCTTGTGCCAAAAGGTAAGTGTCCGCTACTTCTGTGTGTGCAGACTAGGGCATCACTGTGTTCAGTTTTGGGCCCCTCACCACAAGAAGAACATTGAGGTGCTGGAGCGGGTCCAGAGAAAGGCAACGAAACTGGTGAAGGGTCTGGAGCACAGGTCTGACGAGGAGCGGCTGAGGGAGCTGGGGTTGTTTAGTTTAGAGAAGAGGAGGCTGAGAGGAGACCTCATCACTCTCTACAACTGCCTGAAAGGAGGGTGTAGTGAGGTGGGTGCTGGGCTCTGCTCTAAAGTAACAAGTGATGGGACAAGAGGAAATGGCCTCAAGTTGCACCAGGGGAGGTTTAGGCTGGATATTAGGAAAAATTTCTTCACTGAAAGAGTGATGAGGCATTGGAACAGGCTACGCAGGGAGGGGGTGGAGTCACCATCCCTGGAGGTGTTCAAGAAATGTGTAGATGTGGTGCCTAAGGACATGGGTTAGTGAGTCAGGTGGTGTTGGGTTGGACTTGATGATCCTTGAGGTCTTTTCCAACCTTAATGATTCTATGATTCTATGATCACCTGGCATTGCCTGTCTGGCTTTGGCACAAACCAACCACCAAGTACTGAGCAAAACTTCAGCCATCCCCAGAGGAAGGTTTTGCTCAAGTGGCAATGTGAAGAGCAATGTAAATATGGAAAGTATGATTTATTTATGCAAGACAGCATTCTGGTGTTTCCCAGCAGCACAGGTGTTTCTAACTCTGCAGAAACCTGTCATGAGGGTTTGAGAAGCATTGTGTCAGCATGGTGATTTCACTTCATCAGAATTTGAGTTTCCATTTAAACTTTTCCTTTAATCAAAGAAAAAACTGATCCGAGCAATACATCACTGATTCTTGTTTTCAGAAAATCCATGAAGCAATGGGACTGAACGAAGCCCCAGCCCAGGTTCTTCCAAAATATATAGTAAGAAAGACACCTAATGTTACACAGTTTCACATTTGGATCAGCTGTTTTTGCAGGTGATCCTGCATCTTTTTGAGCACAATCCCAGTTATCCACCTTAACAGATCTCCAGAGTGAAAGTACTAATCCCTATATTTAAACCACACATCATGTGTGATGCATGAACATTGCTATGTCCAGGTACTTAGATGGATGTATTCTGGAGGTGGAATTCACCATCATACACTGTGAGATAGCTAAGCAGTAAATTTCACATAAAATACTGATGTAAGTCGCTGCTCTTAAATGATAACATAATTCTTAGAGAACAGAAATTGCTTCCAAGAGTACGTTTACTAAATCAAAAGAGAGCAGCACTTTACTTGCACGCAAAAAAATTGTAAAACCCACAAAATGGTCAAACCCTACTATAGTCAACAAAAAACTTCCAGCAAGTCCCAGTAAGCCACCCACAGCACCTGCTGTAGCTAGGAGTCAAGACTGAAAAATACTGCATAGTCAATTACATTTCTGAAAATGCATTTAGGTGAGAGGCAATATTTTGCATTTCACATTAAAGGTTAAGTCTGAATAATATGTTCCTTTAAATTGAAGACATTTGCTAGCAGAATTGTGCAGAACAAAATAACAGGATTTAATGACTTCTAAGAAGAAAAGCTTGAAAACAGTTCAATGAATTGTTCAAAGTTGAATACTTATTTGGAGCTCAGTGGAAGTGACTTTAAATAGCAGCAGAATTTGCCATCAAAAGTAAATACCCTGAGAAGACAATTTTATATGCCTTTTTTTACTCTTTTCTGATGTTGACTCCATTGAAAAACTGTAAGCAAAAATATATTCCATTGACAACAAAGAAATTAAACTAGAACAAATAAAAAATAAGCAAAACAAGCATAACACTAAAAGTCCTGATAAGCTTTTTAGAAGAGTCAACATGGGATGAATTTTGCATGGGGCTTTATATCTTGCTTTGTGATATATGAAAGTATTACCACATCCCTCAGCATGATTCAAATCTCATCAAGCCATTAAGATATATAAATATTCCATCTATTTCATTGCTTCTCTAATGATATTTGAAGGTACTTGCAATCTCCCAAGAGTATACTTTTAAAAAGAACAAATATAATAAATAAGCCCAAGCTGTTTTTTTTCATTTGCTTTTCATTTCATTTACTTTTTCATTTAATTTGTTCAAATGTTGAGCACATTTAGTGATAAACACCTACAGACTTAGCCCAAGAGTTTTAGAAGCTTAGTAAATGGAAACTGTTCCCCGGTGCACACACTGCATATGAGAGAGACAGATGATGATAAGACTGCATTCAGCTCATTGAAGACATTTATGAATGCAATTTCTCATACACATCTACACACACTCTCAGCTTCCTCCCAAAGAGGCTCAATGATCAACCTCAAATCAAATATACATATATGACAATAAACTTCACCTGTGTGAGTGCTCTTCATTGTAGTGATCTTCCTATAAAGTCTCTAATATTAATGATTTTACTCACAAACCGACAACCGAGAACAACTTACATTTTGAGAAACATGTAATTTATCTTCATTATGAAACCCAACTTCCTAATAAGTTACCTAACACATTATATTAAACCAAAGAGTAATATTTTTAAAGCCCCTGTTCCAGTTTTAATGAGCTATATACAAGGTATCTCTCTCCTCTGGAGATGCTTGACTTTCATGTGCCTTTTATGCCTCTCCATTTTCAGTTGCTTGCTTCTTGGAAGAAGTGGAACCACTGACATGATTTCATGCTGTTGGATCTCATCATCTTCTCTATGATTCTACCTATCCTGTCCCATAGCCTACCTTCATACTTCAGAGAACGGAGTTAGCAACTTGCATACTGTTCAGGAATTCAGTTTTCGCTTGAGTACTTTTCCACCCTAGCTCCTTTCCAAAGCTAGGTTAAGAGTCTGCCCATACTAACCCTCTGAATGAAGCAGCCCTAACCGGGGTTTGTTCCATTTCGTGGTTGTTTCCTGCTCCATTTGGTTGTTACTTCCCAATGTCATGCTGTTTTGCTATTAAATGTATCATATCCTTATTTATTCTCATGTAGTTATAAGAAACTGTGCTCTGCAGTCAACTTTCTAATTTGGGCAAATTTAATTATAAACACTTCAAGCTATATTAGCTTCAGGAAACTAAAGATGCACACGGGCAAAAAATAAATATATAAACAAAAAAATAATATGTAAGTATAAACAGTCAAACAGGGATTTGTCTGTTTAGTTTTGATTTGGGAGTGGGAAGCGGGGTGAAAAAAAAAAAAAAAAAAAGAAAAAGTCAATAACTGTAAGGAAACCAAAAGTTTAGTTGCAGATCAAATGCTGTGTGGAACCACTTTCTTTCTCTTCTCTAATTCTTTATTAATAGGGAGTATTTAGAAATTAACAAATCGAAGTGTTGGAGACGAAGCTGTAAGCTATTTTCTGTAAAGAATGGGAATTTTAATTTTTAACTTTGAAATATCCACCCCCCACTCCCTCCAGTAAAATTTATTATAGGCCCTTAAGGTCAATCATTTTAATTCTTTGGAGGTAGCATCCCCATGCCAAGTTGAACATGTGTAACCCTCCTGTAGGCTAAGCAACACCCGTGGAACTGCACACCAGCCCTCATCACAGATCTGGTCTGGCACTACTCCCCTGCAAACCCCAACCTCAAACTCCTTGCAGCACTGGGAGGAGAACTGAACACTCTGACAAAGGTTTGGGAGAACCCTTTCCAATACACAAGGCGTGCAGAGCTAATACAGTTCTTATATCTTGCTATCTGGACTACAAAGTCACCCTGAATTTATTACTCTAAGTCGTGCACATCCATCACAAAAGAGAAGGAATAACAATATGCATTCAAGTAAATGTACAGATTTCATTCACGGGATTTCAATCAGAGGTGAATGTGGCTCTTTGCAGCACAATTCAGTTACAGTATAATTCATCTCTTTTTGTTTACAAACATTCTCTGATGGGTGAGCTATGCTCTTTCTTCTATATTGCAACTAGATTGATTCATTGGCAAATAGGTGCAATTTAATTGCTTCTAGACTTATGGCCTAGAGCATAAAAGAGTGTTAATTATCTTAGAAGCTTGAATGCAGTTTAAGTGCTGACTATTTATTCAGAAGTGAGATTTGAAGTCCCTTGGGTACTGCCTCACAATCCCTGTTCATATCCTCCAATAATTACCGTCCAAAATGTACTTAAAACAAGCTCAATCTATTTCTTTATCTACTCTTTGTGACAGCCATTGCATTGAGGAATGCAACATAATTGTGTTACTTCAAGCAATAAAACAGTCATCCCCCACAGAAAAATAATCAAGCCATTTATAATGTGGTCATGGTTTCCTGAGCAGCCAGATTCTTATTTCAGAAGACCTGACTGCATAACCCTGAGTAAGTATTGCTTTTTTAAGAGAAAATAATTTTGCAAAACAGATATTCCTTGGGGACAGGGCAGAAGGGCAGACGGTATATGGCACTGATTGCTTTTGTGAGCATCTTGTCTGCTCTCTGGATATAATAGCACGAGAAATTCTTAAAGGAAATTCTAGGAATTTTTGGAAACTTCAGAGTTTTGCTCCCCCACGCACTCATTTTTCTGTCTCCTTTTCACATACACACAAAAGATTAAAAAAAAAAAAGTCTAAGACCTCAAGCTGTGGACTTTTTTGTTAATTTACTATGATACTATGAGGAGTACACGAAACCGTTAATAAATCCTACAGACAAGAAAGCGTTTGGAGATGACTGGAAGACAGATGATAGTTATATCAAGAAGAGCATTTTCTTCATAGCATAAAACTTATTTATATAGACATCACAGCCAGGCCTGAGGCATGGAATCCAAATGAAATTGACTGACGTCACACATACCAGCCATCAAGTTAGAACCTGCAACTTCATCTACCAAGTATTTAAGGTTCTTCTGGTCTTTGGACTTAGTCTTGTTAAAAGCGCTAAAGCCAGAGCCAGCTGAAGCAGTAACAGGTGATAACACTTGAATATGGACTCTTTTAAATGAAATATCACTATCATATCAGGTAACATAATTCTATTGAGTTTTTTATAATATAGGACCTGTAAGATTAAAGAGAAAGGTGTAGATCTCTTCCTTCTCCTTCACCAACTTCCTTTTGACCATCAAATCTGATTTCCTGCAGGCCTCCACTCTGTGGATAATGATATTTTCCAGCTTCCTAAGGTGTGCGCCCCACTCCAGGACCTGCTCTTCCTCTCCTTCCTCCCTTAGTCCCAGGATATGCCCTCTTGGTATTCCCCACCTGGCACCATTTCTGCCTCAGGACATGCAGAGCTTCGTTTGACCTCATGAACAGCACCTGCAGCTCTAAGTGGAAACAAAAGGAACATCAGAACACCATAGAAGAATCATAGGATCATAAAGGTTCTAAAAGACCTCAAGGATCATCAAGTCCAACTGTCAACCCAACACCGCCTAACCATCTATCTGCCTGTTCATCCATCTGTCCATCTTCACATCCACTCAGTCATCATTGCCAGAGCTGGGAGCCTTGGTCAGGAGACCCCAATTCTGACGAGAGACATGGGGCTGAAGATGAAAACAATACAACCTTTCATCGCAGGACTGGGCAATAACCAACGAAACAAAAAACTCAGCATCTCAAACAGGTACTGAACAGCTTTGGTATTGTTAGATATCACGGTTCATCAAAACTGTGATTTTATTAAAGCACAAATACATTGTCCAGCACCAAACAATACACCAGCATGACCAGCATGGTGACATCACAGTGGTGGTTAATGAGATCACCTATTCCAGTATGACCACTGCTTGAAGCACAGTGACAGCTCTCTCCTTTGCATCATACCAACCTTGCACCCAAAACCTTTCATAAGTTATTCTCTGCAGCTGTCTCGAGGCTGCTTTCTCCTCATCTTTTACGGTCCTGATGAAGGCCCCTTTTCTCACAGTTTGCTAACCACAGACCTCCAACAACTGCTCCGTCTCCTTCATGGATTGGGACATTTTTGCATTAAAAGGCTTTGGTCATTAAAAAAATAATTATATCAGAATACTCTAAGTCATCAACCTCCACGTATCCCCAGAATGCACAATTATAATGAAAATATGGTTCTCTCACATATTTCATAAAACCAGGTGGAATTTTTCATTTCTCCTTAAAAAGAAAAACTGCGAAATTAAGTCCTATTCTTCCCCATGGAACTTTGTAATTTCTGTCTTAACTCACATGGACAATGACAACAAAACCGTACATGCTTATATGTTATTCTTCTAGATTATTCTTGGTAAAAAAAAAAAAAAAGAAGGTATTTTTTAACCATACAACCCATTTCTCCTAACTTGAGTCAGTACACTGATCACTGATGCAAATACTTTGTTAGTGCCTTTTTATCTGTTCCAAAAGTATTTTTCCATTATGAGATTATGCTGAAAGTTTTATACTTTTGCCTTGGGAAAACAATTTTGAGTGCCAGACAAACTTGCGACACTTCAGAGAACACCACTATCCCCCAGATTTTTCCCTGGGTTTGTTTTTTCCCAGTGAAACAGGAAGCTACAGAATACAAAGTTTCTATACGGAAATAGACGGAAATAAACTGTGCCAATATTAGAAGACAAGAAGTCAAATTGTCCATACCAGATTTTTATCATAAGTTGTTCAGAGAGAATAAAATATTTTACTGTTTTCATACATAAGTTTGCCTCGTTATACTTCCTTGACATTAGAACTATTTGCTAGTAGTAGCAATTTGACAAGGTTAAATGCCAGGCAAAGAAATATATTTGAACACTTAAGCTATGCTGGTTATGTGGGATTTTCCATCCCATAAGGGCTTTCTGCCCTTTAGCTGAACCAATCTTCCTGAAGATGGAACACTTCATGGTCCATATTTAAGATAAGGTTGAAACAGATAAGGCTGAATGTGCTCCTAAAAGGCAAAAAAAACCCACAACAATCTGCAAAAACTTGCTTACTCAAGAGAAACCTTTCTCTGGGAGGAGGATGGGAAGCCATTTCCTACAGTTTTCCCCAGGTGAAGTGTCTCACACCCAACTCTTCGTGTCTTCTGGTTGTTTCATGCATCTGTGCCCGTACCTTGCAGGTACTCCTTCACCTACTTCCTAGAGGATGGAAAATGCTGGGGTTTTGCCCTTTCTCCCAAATCTAATGTTTGAGAAGCTACAAGAGAAACAAGGGGTGTGTTGCGTTATTTGGTCACATCTCACACCATCTGAATTCACTTCCTCCCACTTTCAGATACCTAAACCAGAGTACTCTGAATTGGCTGCTGGAGAGTCTTACCTTTTGCCCCTGTTTGTACATAAGGAAACACAGTTTCCCGTCATATAGCAGATCCTCTAGACTTACTGCATTGTATGCATAGGGTCAGCTCTTACCTCAGGGATAGTGAGGCCCTTTTACCTGTGGTGAAAGCTTTTTGAGTCTCACTTTCCTCCTCTGCCACACGTGCCAGCGGGCAGCTAGCCACTCAATGAGAAGTGCACCGTTATCCCCACTGCATCTGCACTGCTCTCCAGAGCAGACCTGCTGAAAAGCATCAGAGCCATCACACAGTTCACATATATGTCTCTGTATATCTGTATGTATGTGTGTGTGTGTGTATACAATAAAACAAATAAAACAAAAATTTGCAATCTTTTGTGTCCTGAATGATCTACTTCTTCTAATAGTTTTTTTTCCATAGGTTCTTTACACAAACATTATCTGCATTCATGCATGTCCTGGAAGCAAAACCACCAACTTCTTTCTTCTTGCCATTACTTGTGCCATTCCTTGGAACCACCCTGAGAAATTAAACGGAATAAAGAAAATTAATCTTATCAGTTAGGACTGGAGAAAAATACGACTACTGGAAGTTACTGTAAGTGATGGACAGAGAGCAGCTTGGTTCTGAACAACAAACATACAGTGACAACTCATTTACTTTTGCACAACTTACCCTCCAAAGACAGGCCCTTAGCTATTAAACACTTTCCAGCTGCACTAAGATGGAACACTTGATGAAAACTTGAATGAAGGTATAGAAAGCTAACCACAAGGCCAAACTTAGGAAAAGGAGAGATGATATTCATTACCCCATGATGCATGTACTGTTGTCTATTTGCAATGTGATAGAGCTTGTATCTTAAGAGTCAATGGTCTTATAGAGAACTGCATTTGCCACAGAAGACTGGTCACAAGAGAGTGGATACGGAAGCTGAACACTTCTCATACGCTTCTGGCACACCCTTAAAGTCAAAGTTGCAACACTCTTGCAGCAGAGCAACATGAAGGACTTGGTTCTCAGCCCAACAATTCTCTTAGAATTAAACAGCATCTTAAAAGATCAAAATAATTTCCCCTATTGAACCATTACAGCAGCACATGACAGATCACAACTTAAAATTAAGCTAGAGCAACAGACGACTACCAGTGGATTAGATGTCACGAACTGCACAACTGTAAAATTTTGGCATCATTCCTAGTAATGTACTTCCATAACCATGCTATTAGTACTGAACAGTAAATTTAAAAAAGATCCATAATTAACTGTGGTCAGCAAAAAAAAAATTCATTTAAAAACAGGTTGATCCAATCCTTCAGTGATGTTGACTGAACGCCAGTCTTGCAGCACCTCCATCAACCACGCATGAAATACGATTGCAGAAGTCTAAACCACCAATAGGTTTCAGAAATTTGAAATGAGAAAACAGCTTACTAACAAAAAAAAAAAAACCAAAACAAAAAACAAACCAGCTTCCTTTTTACTAAGGTTGTCAAGCAAACGTTAGAGGAGACATAGTAGTATTCTCCTATTCTTCTCTTCTCCTTTTGCTGTTAAGCCTTGAAACAAGTGCTGGACAGTCATACTCTTTCACACTTCCATTTAATAGCAACATTTTGCGTTGAGGAAAGATGACTAATAACTTTATGGATTGCTTCCCAATTAGACACAAAGAGTGATAAAACCAAATAATGCTACGAGGGGGAATGTATCCTCGCAGCTAAACTGAGGAAGTGC
>NW_010123907.1:0-10734 GCF_000699245.1 Pterocles gutturalis
CAAGCCTGTCAGTGTTTAAGAGGTATTTGAACAGTGCCCTCAATAATGTGCTTTAAGTTTTGATCAGCCCTGAAGTCGTTGGGCAGTTGGACTAGGTAATCCTCATAGGTCCCTTCCAACTGAAATATTCTAAGTCAAAAAAGAGTTCCTTGACAAAATCTTAATTTTCTATTATCTACCTTATCCTAGAAGCAACCAATTAATAAATAATCACATTGGACTTGAACTAGATTATTCAAAAGTAATGACAGTTCTGCAGTTAAGATTGTTTAACTGCCACGGTTAAAGTTGCTATAGTGGGGGTAGAGAAGCAGCTTTCCACGGAAAGCTTTATGGTGGAACAGTAGGGCCAAGACTTTCAGATCTGCCTATAGCATTTGACAATGCCAAATTGGGAATAAGTTATGGTAAAAAGCTTTACTATGTTTAAAAAAAAAAAAAATCCATTATGTGAAACATACTGACCACAGAGATTTGGATCAATGTTACAAATGTACAACATGGTCTCAAGAACATACAATCCTTGGCAGATAATGCAAAGGTTTATGCTTGGAGCTCAGGAAGCAACTGGGCATCGTGGCTGTTCAGGAACGACTGCAGCAGAGTTACAGAACACATTCACAGCTGCAGGGCCGCGCTATGGCCTTCCTTCTCATATACCACTCTTGAAAGATAACAGAGTCAAAATAACTTGTTTCTTCCCCCACATAAAATAGTTCTCAATTAACATAAGCAGCTTTCAGGTTTTTGCAAGTTTAACTAGCAGGAAAACTGCCTGAGCACAGGGAAGTGACTTACACAGAAAATTTGAGAACAGCATTTACTTCATAGCAAGGGCTTACAGAAAAGTCCAAGACAACCCTCATATTTGATTTATGATTTACAATTTGCATTTCAAACAAAGGTTTCCCAAAAAGTTTTTTTGATTACTTAAACATAATACTTGCACCATATTAAACCTACCTATGAAGAAACAGCATGGATGTGGAATTTGAAACAATCTAGTCTTATGCAGAAATGTTTCAAATACAACATCAGTAGTTGCTACTTGCAGTTCAACTTTGATAACCTACAATCCTGACACATTAATCTTCCCAGTACAATTGGTGAGTTTGAAGTACTCCTTTCCATCAGGACTTCTCACACCAATGCATAAAAAAGTGATTTTCATTATATTCCAAAAATTTTGCACCATCTTACTTAAATTTATATTATTGCCGAAGTTGTGCACTTGCATAACATGCAAGGAAAAATAAGTGATTGACCTTGAACAAGATGCTTCCTTTACAAAAGTTCAGTGTAGCTATAGCTTGCTGCTTCAATTCAACCTAAGACTGAAAGACCTAAATAAGGAAAGAATGGCAAAGATTATTAGCCCACAAGCAAGGGCAGGTTCACTCTCTATTTGTTTTCATTTTTGCAGAAGGAATTTGCCAATGTTGCACAAAAATAAGAGTAGCTTAAGGTTTTGTCTCTAGCCGCCCACAAGTTTCAGCACTTCTAGCAAGCCACTGCCATTTTCGTTCTGCCTTTCACCAAAATAGGAACTAACATGCAGTACTCATATTATCGAGCTGAACAGCTTTCAAAATGCCACAAGGATGCACAGCAGCAAAAGAAATCAGTCTACTTGCTTTCAGTGAAGAGTGCTACCAACTCCCACAAGAAAATTCTAATTTTACATCTTTGGAGTATGGTTTCCTTTTAAGAACACAATAACGTTATGCATAAAAGTAAATATCATATTACAAGTCCAGCTATGTAAAGCATACCCAGTCATATAAATTATGAAGCACCACAGCACTAAGAATTTCCCTTTAAATAAATGACCTCAACTTGTGACTGGGACTGTAATTATTTTTTTCTCTTCCAACAGTTTGAAAAGTTGATGCAGTGTCGGCCTCCCTCTGTGTAGTCTCAAATATAATTAGTGGAGCTCTTGCTTCAATTAAACTCTTTCCTAAGCCTTTTTTATTAGTATTTACCACACCCTGCCAGCTACTTGACTGTTGTGAAAAGCAGCCTTACATGGACTGGCAGGGTCTCCCCTCCTTCAGAGCGGCAGAGCCAGTGGCAGACGCATACTTTTCAGAACTCACAAGAAAACCTCATACCTAAGAAGGGGAAAAAAAAAAAAAAAAAAGCTTTCCAGTGTAAGACTTGCAATTTTTTCCATATGCCGGCTTCAGAAAGAGCCTGTCAATAGTTAATCAGATTCAATAGGGGCATAGTTTTTGTCCAAGAAGGCTCTGCCAGTTAGGTGCTACCACATGCTGCTTTACTTACCTAACAGCACTACTTGTACCTGTACGTTGTGTCACCTCAGAGAAAGCCTGTACTCAAAATACCAAAGCCAATATATTTCTCAGGGGCTTTTGTTTGCTTGTTTGTTTTTAAATGACAGCTGCAACAGCAGCTGCTTGCCATGTAGTGACTAACTGAGCAGGCTGTCATTAAAGCAGATCAGAGCTGGTAACTCAGAACAACCTTAACAACTACTTATGGGTGCAATACACAAGATTACACACAGAGAAGTTAAATAATATCTTCTCATTCTTCATTATGTGCTAGTAGCCTGACCTGAGTTCACCCTGCTCTAGGCAGGAGGTTGGACCAGGTGACCCCCAGAGATCCTATGTGATTCCATGTGGGAGAGAGAAGGCAAACCTATAATTTTATTATGAATTTGTAACAAAAAAAAAAATCATACATTTGTCCCATGGGTGCTAACCTGTAGGCAAAAAAAGTGATTGCCTGCTTCTGCATTTTCTGGCATAGTATCTGCTATAGACTGAAGCTTTCAGGAACACAGTTTAGGTCTACATGCACTGCAGCAAGCACATCCTGCAAGATATACTTGAGAGACTTTTAATATGGTTACTTCCACTAGAGTTTATAAGATAGTTGCAGTGATACTGAGGTCAGTGTGGACTACATCAGCTCTTGTTGGATGACAGGCTTCAGCAATGAACAGGAGCACCGAGATCCCACTGTCTGCTTATTAAATCTACCAAGCTTTTGTAGAGAGCAAGTAGACTGTATTTCTGTTTAAAGATAGCCAGGTTTTAATTTTCCAGTTTTTGTTTTCACAGCATAGCACGTCCCATCAGTTCTTCCACACAAACACAAAGAAAGATTTCTCTACACAAAATATTCTGGTTGCCAGTTCTCCTGCCTACAGAGCTGCACAGTCCTGCTGATGCGTGTTTGTAGGTAAACCACTGAACTGGAAAAGAATTATAGCAAGTAGTTGTGGAAGCACAAAAAGCTTCTAGTTACAAGTGCTTTCAGTGTTTTATCATGCAAGTTAATATGTTTGCTCTCTCTCACTACTTTTTTTCTGTTATCCAAGCAAGGGAAAAAAAAAGTTTAAGATTTTTCTTAGTTATTATTTGATCAAAATAATGTTCTAGCAAAGAAAATCTGTCAACATGTCAAAGGTCTGCTTTTCATGAAGTAAACTATGATTTGGAAAATAAGTAGTTTCCTGTTCATTGGTTCTTGACACAGACTAGAGGAAATTCTGTTCTGCTGCTCAGTAGTCCTGAAGCATCTTCCATAGCTGCCTCAGAAGCTAAGAAATGAAAGCCTTGGTCAGAGGAGGCTGTCCTCCTAGACATCCTATCAGCAAAGGCTCCTCCTGTGGGAATTCAAGACCACTAGAGGTAGGACCCTATTCATTAGAGAATAATTAGGAGCAGGAACCTCTCCATTATTTTATCTAGACTTCTTCTGTAGTTATCTTTTTAAGACTAATTTAAACCTAGGTGGTAACCCATGCCCTACTGTCCTCCAACAACTTACACTCATGCTGTAGCACTAACACAAGGATATTTGCAGCAATGTTGACTTTTATTCCTATTTTAAAAAATAATTTTGGACAAACATTTTGGACACATTTAGGAACTGCAACTGCCTTGGTTTCTCAAGTACTCACAGAAATCTGCAATAGATCTAGGACATTTAATTAGCTCTCTTCAAATCATTATAGTTCTGGACAAGTAGAAAATACTGGAAGAGACACAGCAATTTACAAATAGATCTTTTAACTCTGAGGTTTCCATCTGAAGTTTCACTCAGCTCAATCACTAAGCGCTACAGAGTAAATGACAGCCTGAATCCATTCCTTAGAACTGTGTCTATCCAAGACACTTATTACAGTATTAATCCCACTCAGAGACGTGCTCATTAATCAGACACCCTAGGTAAACAGTATCTGATCAGATCCAGTGTTTGAACCACCCATGCAGAGACTTCAACAGGAGACTACTTAGTCACAAAAAAATAATATAAGCAGAACAAAAACTTCTTTGGATGAAAAGCAAAGAGCTGAACAAGACATTAGAGTCTTACCACACCAGTATCCAGCTTATGTTACTGTAGCAAGGCTACCATGAAGGCAAAGTAGGGGAAAAAATTAAACATTTATAAGTGGTAGGAAAACACTTGTCTAAAATCAAATTAAACAGAAGCAAGTTCATCAGCCAATTTCAATTGTCAATAATATAAAACCAGACTGTGTGGTCTAACTCCATAAATAGAGAATTAAAAAAAAAAAAAAAAACAAACAAATCCCTTTTTAGAAGATTGGACCTATTTTCTTGGCAAGAAAACCTACCTCTACCAAAAAGTTCCTGTGCTAGAGCTGTGCTTCCCGACCTACTCCTACAGTCAGAAATCAGGTCATATATTTGGAATACATTTGAATAATTTAAAAGTATCATATCACCATGGAAGAGATTTTACCAGTCTTATAGGGTTGAGATTATTAGGGCAATCAATTACATGATGCTCTCAAGAGCTAACCCATACATTTATTGTGTAGTCTTTTTTCACTGTAGTAACATACCCCTTATGCAGCATAACTCTACAGTCAAAATTATTTTAGAACAATTAATTGACTGATATGTGAGACAGTGCTTTAGCCCTAACAAGAATCTTAGCTCCTCTAAAGAGTTTGTCTCTAAAGTATTTTTCTCATGAGCAAATTAACTCTTTAATGGCTGTGCTTTGTTTCCTTTTATTTTTAAATTAGGGCTAGCTCCCCAGACAGCAGTAGTTTTTAATAATTGACAAGGAAAAAAAATTGTTAACAAGGTCCAGAGGTATGCATCTGCAGCATAAAACAAACTAGGAATTGTGGCCAGGAACCCTTGGCAGCAAAATTGCTGAGACGATTAATTATAAGCTTTGTTTTCATTGGCAGAAACTATTAAAGAGTTAGAATATATGGTGCACTTTGATATCACGTGGAGCACAGGGAATGACGCCAACTTCAACTCAGTCCAATCTAAAATTATGTTTCAGAAGAAAGAAAAGCACTTACCCACAGATAATGCAGGGACTCCATTTACTTTAAGACTGATCATTGAAAAATTGACTAGTATTACCAATTCAGGCTATCCAAACTGGAAGGTCAATATTGGAACTCCTTTCAAGTTTTAATATTTTTCAAGGTTAAACCACTTCTAGATTTTCAGCCAAAAGTATCAAGACCTGGTGGTTTCAAGATGACTGCTTCTACTTTTCTACTGTATACTTTTTGAGAAATACCAGAGGCTAGAGGACAATTATTGTCAGTTGTACGCAATAAATACCTTTTTTAATATATATAACATCTCATCCATTCCCACCCACCATTAGCACAACAGGGGCATCTGTTGGAGTAGAGAAAGGCTGAAAACAGAGACTTCAATAATGCACATAACACCACCTGTACCTTCAGCTACCTTCTGCAACAGCTGTTGGTGTTCTGTATTATACAAACTGGCTACTGGATCAATGCCAGTAAAACTAAGAAAAGGTGTGTAAGAGTTGGAAGAGCATGAGGAAAATGGAAAAGAAGGTGAGATCTCCAATGGAGACAAAGAAACCACCCTGTCAGCTGTGAAAACCCAATGCTAAGCCCTTGCAGAAGATCTTTTTCCAGAGACAGCTTGTTTTAAGTCACTGGCATTGATAGAAAAATTCTGTCACCATCCAAGCTTTTTCTTTTTAGACCATTTTTACCATTTTACTCATTAGAGGTCTTTAAAAAACGTATGATATCCTGACCTCAACCCCTGACTGTTATATTTTTCCTCATGAAAAACACAACAAGGAAGCGTTGGCTTCAGTACTTTGCCTCCAGTTACATTTGAAGCCAATAAATATAGAATCTATGTTACAGAAAAAAGCACACCTTTCCAAATTTCACATTTGGAATGTCAAATGTGAGTTCAAAATTCAATCAGTACCATAAATTTTGGAAATGGCAGGCCAATTTTCTCCATCAGCACTGTACTTAGGGGCCATGAGCAACACTGACAGGATTAAAAGCAGAACTGGAGCTGCTGTACTGAGCAGACTCTTTTTTCTGAGACTTTAAGTGTTCATCCATTAAGGCCAGAAAAGGCTGGTCCAATAAAATATCTAAGTATAGGACATAAGGCTTACTCTAGAAAATCATAAAAATCCTGTCTTTCAGACAGGCATCCAGTCTTGAAAGGACAGGTCTGTCAGGACAGAAGTCACTCCCACCCTTTTATCACTTTTTCCAAAGGTTAATTTATTCCACTATTAAATAAAGTCTTTTCAATCTTCAGTAGTATGGCTTCAGTTTCCAGTTACTGCATTCTACTATATCTTTTTATGATATGAAAAGCCATTTATCAAGTACCTGTATTTATTTTTTAACTAGTAATTCACCCTTAATTCCTTTTGTGAGCCTAAAAGCAACCGAAGCTCCTCAGGTCTTCCACTGAATTGCAATGTCTGTTCAGACTGACTTCACAGAACAGTAGGATGCAGCAGCCCACCGGGTGTTGTACAAACCAGCAAGAATGTCGTGCAACCCTTTGCCCTCATTTCTCTTTTCAAACATCCAGGGGCTCTTGGTGGATCCTCAGCATCCACCATCTGACGATTATCAGGATCAGAATAATTCCCTCATCTCTAAAAGAAAAAAAAAAAAAAGCATAACCCTCCATGAAGGACTGCCAGTGACTGCAATCATTGATATTCTGCTCTAAGAGACACATGATGATCAGCAGCTACAGTACAAAAGAAACATCCATAACCGCAATGCTGTCACAGTCGAGGGGGCTAACCATAAGTTGCAGTTAAAACAAATAAGAACTAAGCTTCTAAATGGACTTAAATATGGCTGATTTTCTATAATTTCAATTCCTTTAGGAAGTATTACACCAAATCAAGAAGCTAGAGAAATTCACTACTTGAAAATTAATACATTTTATCAACTTATCGAGATTTATCTTCATATGACTGTCAGTCTCCTTTCCATTGACTTCTTTTAACTCACATTAGATGCTACTGTTCTAGCAAACTCTTGGTAAAGGTCACTGACAGCCATTTCACTGCTTCAAACAGAACTAGTTACAGGCTGGTTATTACCTGAGGTGCTCTATTTAGGAAGATTTAGGAGGTTCAAAGGCTGTTTTCTGAATCCAGGAGTTGTATATGAGAATTTTGTGGTCCAATTCCCTTGGTTGTCCAAGGGAGGTTTCCAGATTGCTAGAGGAGGTGATATTTGGGAGAAGAGAAGCAGAAGGTGGGATTTAACCAACAAAGGAGTCTGTGGTACAGTTGAAAAGCAATGAATAAACAAGCAAGCCACATCTGAGAGATGCCAAGAGACTTCCATGGACTTGGACAGGATTACATTGACTGATAGATCACCATATTTAGCTCTATACCCAATACCCATTGAACACCTCAGAGTGAGTACACTGGGAACACTACACTGGCTAAGGGCAGAGCACACTAAATAGACACATACTGTTAATAGAAAAAAAAAAACCACAGTTGAAATGCTATTTTATTTAAAAGAGCGCATGCCAACATTTATCCTGTACATTCCAGAGAGTGACTCCAGGGAGTGCTCTGGGAAGGAATATGCTTGAACTTCTCCAGTCTGGTGGATGAAACTGGAATGGCCATAGGTGGCACATTAAGAGAAGAGACAAAACTACCTAAAGCCAGTCTGCAACTGGGAGGGGAAGATGCTGCTTTTCTATTTGACAATTAAGAGGAGTACAAAAGGATTTCTTCTCACTGGCAACAGGAAAATAAAACAGAGACAAGTCACACATTTGACAAAATCTCCAACATGTTGTTTACACATTAAGCCATGTTATTGCCCTGAGGACATCCTGGTTACTAATTTCTTTGCCATCTAAGACACTAGAAAGGTAACAAAGCAAATAAGTTGCTTGCATCATGGCAATAGCATTTCATAGACCTAAGAAAGGACATCAGAAGCAGAATCTGCATTAATGACATCACATATGGAACTGGAGTCATTAACTGGCTAAGCTGCAGGAGACTGAAGCGACTGAGATGCATACATGCACGCAGACAACAGATTAAACCTATAAACATTTATTTTGGCTTCTACCTAGATAAAGTTCTGTGGAAGAAGCTCTTTTTGAAGCATATGACGCTGACAGGCCTAAGAAGCATCCTGCCTTATCAACTTCATCTTGCAAATGCTTAGAAGACAAAACAAATTCACAACCAAGAACTTAGTTAATTTCCATTTGCCAGTTTAAAAACCTCCACTCTCCTGAGTATATAAAAAATCTTTTCTTCTGCAACGGCTAAGCAAAATACAGCAAGGACCAGACCTAGATGTTGTTACTATTGGCAAAATAGCATGCATAGAGAAAATTTTCTCCCCCTTCCCTCATTATTTTCCCTCTGAAATAACGATTTTGGAGGTATTATTATTTGTTACAGACTGGGTGAGCTTACAAATGGCAGTGACACACAGATGAAGACAGCATAAAGTTGTCAAACAGCAATAGCGAGGCTGTTCACAAGGCAGGACAAGTGGGGAGTGACCACAGCACAGGCAGGGCAGCATCCTCATCAGTTAGGGCACCATCCTGCAGCACCTGAGCCAGTGGAGCAGAGCCAGAGGCTGAGAGCAGGGCCTATTGGAAGTCTCAGGTGTGCTGACGTGATGAACCAGGTTCAGGGCCTATCCAGAAGTAGCAGGAGACAGGGCCTGAGAGAAAGGTCTGAGATCCATCCAGGAGACAAGGCTGGAGGCAGGCTTGAGGACAGGTTTGTTGCAGGTATAGCTACAACATAATTCAGAAAAGGAGGGCCCCAGCTCAAGCTTAAAACTGGTTCTCCTGGACCCACAGGCAGAGGGTGCAACTCTTGATGTCAAAACAGCAATGCTGGTGTTGTGACCCAGCTCATGAAACCACCCTGGGTGGGATGAGTGGGGTTCGCGGAGGTTCTGTATATTCCTTTGGGGCAAATTAAGGTGAGACAACATCAAAGAATTGAATACTGGCTTACAACTTTAATGCATATAATTGTTTGGGGGAAAGGGAAATGTGGGGTATAAAATGTGGAATGTAACAGAATTATAAAAGAAAACAAATTACTTGGTAAAGACAATTCATGGCAACACTACCAACTGCCGACAACACTACCAACTACCAACAACACCAAGTCTTACAGCAATGTGATAACGACAGCATAATTTCTAATACTAAGAAACCCACAACTGTTCGTAAAACTTGCAATCACTTAACCGGCAACCGCACACAACACTTGCAATCACTTTTCAGTACTAAAATGAACAACCTATGGAAAACCTGCTAAACAAGCCCCAAAAGGAGCTGGCATAAAACTTATAAGGTGTTGCCATATGTGCCAGAGAGAGAGAGAGATCAAGAGATGCTTGAAGACAAAAAGAAAGGAAAAGGGAAGAAAAGAGAGACGTTTTCACCACTCTTTGGATCTTTGGAGATGAGCATCAACATCTTGGGGGGGGGAGTTGCTACATCAGTCTGTCAGCATCTCAGGAGTCCTCAGGTGGTGGACACAAGCTCCTTCTCTTTGTTTATTCACCTTTTATAGACAAAAGTTCTCAGGTCTCCACCTAACTTTCTTCAATTAGCATAGGAAGTGATGGAGGTGTCTCCCAAATTAGCATAGGAAGCAGAGAGGGGTGTCTCCTTAATTAGCATGAGGAGAACCCTCTTTCTGTGCATGTGCAAGAGGGGGAAGGGTAGCATTAACCCTTTCAACCAACTGAGTTGGAGGTCGTGTGGACCCTGTATTAGATTAACTTTGGCCTTCTTGGCACCTTCAAGCTGGCGGCAGCAGCCTTACTCAGCAAGGGTTTGCTACTTTGTTGTAAGAGCAAGACTAGGTCCTTTGGTAGTGAGGGGAGTAAAGCCTTCGGTGCATTCTTTGCTTCTTCTTATCCGCAAGGGATAGGACTAGGAGTCTACAACTGAAATCCTTTGAGACATCACAGAGGCTTGCCTCATCAGGGACTTGACAGGCAGCTGCAGTTTTCTTGTAAAACTGCGTGAATAGTCCATTACAGCTGGCCCCTGCAAGACATCCAGTCCTCTTCTTTAAGAGTTTGTTTCTGAAGAGAAATGCTGTAATTATATTGCACATACAGGCAGAGTTTCAGAGGTTCTTCTGATCCTTATAACACATACAAACCAAAACGGTTCGTCAACAGTTTGGTCCTCTTTCTACTTTCATACACAACACTGATGTTCTTCACTGTGAGACCTCCTAGTGCCAGTAGCTACTGATGAACAACATGCATGCTGGTACATGGCACCTCAAATAACCTGGAATAAACTGTTCTTAAATGAGAAAAATAAGTTAATTACAAAGTGTTCATCCATTTGAGCATGAATGTACTGCACTGGCACTAAGAGTTGAAAATCACAGAACCACAGAATCACAGAATGT
>NW_010123908.1:0-1262 GCF_000699245.1 Pterocles gutturalis
TTAGAGTTTATGATTAATGAGTTAAATTTATTGGCCAGCTGCCCTTTGTAACCATGAATGAGTTCCTTAAAAAAAAAAAAAGGCCAAAAAAAATAGGAATCTTTTCTCTCATCCCAGGCTCTTCTTCCTCCCTCCCAAAGAAATATTTTTCTATCATAGAGAGCTGGCCAAAAAGATCAATCTCCCTTTAAAAAAAATAATCTGGAAAATTAGGAAGAATAATATTTACCTATCTTGCAAGGTTGCCTGGAGGGCTTTATTTTTGCAAAACCCTCCGAAAACAAATTTATTTTTTTTCTTTTCCCAATCTCTTGAGAGCTTCAGTTCTCACCGGGTATGTCCTGGCTGGGCATCCCCAAATTCAGCCCCTGAAAAAGCAGCTGCAGGTGCTCGGCAACCCGAAGGAAAGAGGCGAAAGATCAGACCTCTTTTTTTTTTTTTTCTTTTTTTTTTTTTAAACAAAACTAGGCAAGGACAAGAGAGCCTCCTGCGGGGAGTGAGTGTGGGGGAAGGAGAGGGGGCCAGTCGAGCCAGACAAGCGCCCGAGTGATAACTCGCCTGAACCCTTTGATAAATGAGTTGACTCTTTTTTTTTTTTCTTTTAGAGATCCTGATTTATGTGGCTGGTTTTTTTTTTTTTTTTTTGCCCCCCCCCCCCTTCTTCATTCGCCACACGCCAGGAACAGAATTGGCCTGAACTAGTGGAATTGGCAGCAAAAAACTAACATACAAGTGTGTCTGGTCAATAGAGCGCTTGTTCCTGCCTCGGGGTGCGATGTGAGGACTCCGACTGTGCTCTCAGCGGAGGAGTTGGATGCTGGAGACGCGCAAAGGATTTTTCTTTTCTCTCCCCTTTCTCCCTCTGCTCTGTCTTTTTAAAATATTCATCAATGGGGTGGGTAGTTTGCTCTAAAATATCTCTTTTTTTCCCCTCCCCCTCGCTTTCTCTAGGACTGCCACTGTTGAGTCTGTGGGAGTATGAATCAGCAGCAGCAGAGAATGGCTGCAGTTGGGACAGACAAAGAGCTCAGTGACCTGCTGGACTTCAGTATGGTAAGCGAACGCGGCCGGGGGGCTTTAAAGGCCCCGGGGCTTTGCTTGTGTGCAGTGTTTTGGAGTTGCAGAAGGGAGGAAATGTGAGCCTGTAAATTGGACATGATGGGTTTCAGATGTGCGGTGTTTGTGTGCGTGCACATGTGCTGCAACTTGTTTATTTTCAACTTGAAGCAAAGTCTCTGCCCCTCCTCTCCCCCCACTTCTCT
>NW_010123909.1:0-212 GCF_000699245.1 Pterocles gutturalis
TTGCGGTCTCCCGGGCCGCCCGCCAACGCCGCCGCTCGCAGCGGCACTGCCAGATGCTACTCTGGCAGTCAGAAAATCTGAGATTTAATCCAGTTTCCTCTCGTCCCTGCCAGGTTAGTCCTGCAGAAACCGGGCCAAAACGGCCAACTGTTTATCTCGCAGTAACGAGGTTTGGTTCCCATGGCAGCCCGCCCTGGGATGGCGCGGCACGG
>NW_010123909.1:381-630 GCF_000699245.1 Pterocles gutturalis
CGGCTGGCCCTTGCAGGGGGTCCTCCTCCGCCTGCCCGTCCCTGCAACTGCTCTTGCTAAGAGACGGCACCTGATGGAACTTGTCTCCATCTCTTGCAACACATCAATGTGTGCACACAGAGATGAGTGTTCAGCAGCCAGCCCCCTGCCCGCTGCCACCTCCCGCTGCAGCGTCCCTGCCTGCCCTTCGCAGCACCGTGGCCCCAACCAGGGTTTGGGATCTCTCCCTGTCGCTGCGGGACCGGCTTC
>NW_010123909.1:726-2158 GCF_000699245.1 Pterocles gutturalis
GGGACAGGAGCGGTAGTACCCGTGTCCGGGAAGGCAGGGACTGACAGGACGCAGATCGATAGTTCTCATTAGTCAGCAGCCAAGGAACAAGAATTGATGGACTTTGGTTGTAGCCGGCTGTCGGGGGAAATTCAGGGCCATAAATTCATCCCAGGGATGTACAACCAGCCCGGCGGGCGTGGGGGGATCAGCATAGCGCAGGCAGAGCGATGCACCGCTGTACCGGGCAGCGCCGCAGCCGAGACCACCGCCAGCACGCGGGGACCAGCCCGCAGACCCCCAGGACTTCGCAAACCAAACCCTCGACCCCTGTAACTAATCACTGATTGCACTTCCCAGAGCCCAGGGCAGCGCAGGGTGCGGGCAGCGGGGCCGACGGGATTTATTCCCATTGCCAGGCTCCTCCCAAGGTGCAGGCAGTGCAGGCAGCACAGGCAGGAGAATGGTTGATTTCTTGGCCTCTGGGCTGCGGTTTGTGTCCAAATGTGAACCCAGAACAAGGACTGACATTTTACATTACAGTAAACCAATCTACATCTCTTTTCCTTTCTTTTTTTGAATCAGAGCAGGTCAAATTTGCCTTACAGTATCACGTCTCACTTAAGCCCTTAGCATCTTCAAGGTTTTCAGTGCCAGAAATGAATCAGAATGATGTGGGACGGTGCACGGGCAACAGCAGAGGTCACGTCCTGCCCACCCGTGTTGTTTATCCAGCTCCTTCCCTTTCTGCTCTCCACAAACTCACCATGACTCCGCTGCTGAGAAAATGCCGAGGATGACAGACTTTCCCTGTTTGCTCTTTGACTTTCTAGGACGCTGTAAAGCACAGCTTGCTCCGGAGCAAACCACTCATCCTCCGCTCTCCTGGCTTTGAACCCTGAGCTCTGCCTGATTGCACTGATCTGCACAGTGGCCTCAAAGGCATAAAACGTATCAGACTTTGCAAAGATTAAAGTTACAGGGATGCGCACAAATAATTTGATTTGATCTGGGATTTGTAGCAGGTTGCCATAGCATCATATCCTAAGTATTATAAAATCACTCGCACAACATAACAACGTGTTCCTCTGTCACATGCCGATCGCTTCTTTGGGGCAGAACTGCTGGAACCGCTCCTGCGATTCCGGGAGAGAGCAAAACAAACCCATTCACCAGCCACCGCTCGGAATGAGCCTCCGTGCACGGGAAACGCGCCACGTTAAACGGCAGCACGGACTCGATGATTCAGCCCGCTGTCAGCCGCGGGGTCAAGAGCCACCAGCCTAATTCCCAAACAGATTACCCTCGTGGGATGACAAATGAATCATGGCGAGGATTAGCACGCCTTTATCCACGCACCAGCGTGCTGGCATGGAGCAGCAGCCCCGGGGATCTCCCCTGGAGATGGCACCGGAGCTGGGGTACAAATGCCAGCGGAGCCCCAACAGCTCCC
>NW_010123909.1:2288-2500 GCF_000699245.1 Pterocles gutturalis
AGCGCTGCCGGTTCTTCCGCCGGGTCCTGCGCCGGGATGCACAGTGCAAGAGGAAAATGCAGCCCTGCCCATGCAGCTGCCCGCCGGCACACACATGAGGGCAATGAGGGAGCGGGGAGAGGCCAGGGCAGGACGGCAGGAGCAGCGTGATGAGCTGACACCCAGGCTCGGCACGGCACCGCTCCAGTAAACGGCCGCTGCGGGCACTCCCC
>NW_010123909.1:2653-3454 GCF_000699245.1 Pterocles gutturalis
TGACAGCGCACAGGACAGGCAGGAGCATCCTCTAGAGCCGCACGGCTGCACGCCGGCCTTTCCGGAAGGCAACGTGGGCATCGCTTTTGTAATTTTATTTTCTTCATTTTTCTCATTAGGTAAATTAAGAGAGAAGGAAAAGAAAGAATTAGAATCCTACATACTTAGTAAATCTAATTAAGGAAATACCTTAATGCAGTTACCAGCTGCAGGGTTTCCTAACGAGGTCCCTGTGACCAGCCCTGCCATGCCTGCACGGGGCTGTGGGGCAGCACTCGGGGAGTCCTGCTGCCGCAGCCCCCACCAGGAAGGTCCAGCCCGTGCAGCCGGGGCTGCTCCCCCGGGTGTCCCTACATTTTTTCCTTACAATTTTCCCCCATTTTGGGTGCAGGGGCAGGGGGTTTGTAATGCTGGCGAGTTCCCAATGCAGCGAGGATGGGCAAGTCCTGCTCTTGTCTTTAGAGCATCCCTGATCACATCCCAAATGTGCTTTCAAATTCATATCCTGAGTTTGGTAAACTTCACCAACATACTGAAATTCGGATTAAAATGTCCTGTTCTGTACAGAGCCCGGGCTGCCGGGACCCCCAGACCCCCGGTGCCTTCTCAGCTGCACCCCTGCCCCCGAGCGCACGCTTCCCTCGTGCTTCCCCATCCCAAAGCCTCACGAAAAACTCCTCATGCATCCCACCCTCTCGTTTTGTTCCTCTGATTTACCAGCCAGGCTCCAATCGACACGGTACGCTCACACAAATCACACGCGGGAAGGGGAGATGTGCACATGTCACCCGGCACGGCGAC
>NW_010123909.1:3525-3811 GCF_000699245.1 Pterocles gutturalis
CTTAGTTCTGCAGGTGAAGCCTGGCCCAAGGAGGTGCAGAACTGCTGCAGCCCCAAGTTCAGCCTGTCCAGATGCTGTGCCCTTGCAAAGGACAGCGAAGATCACCCTGCAAATTAACAGCCTCTATTTTTGGACCCATCATTTTTTTGTCCTTGATGGGCATCACCTTGCCAGCTGCTCCCTCTTTCATTTGTTTAACATTCAGTGCCTGTGTCTGAAGTTTTCACGGGGGGCTGTGCCTCTCTCTTGCTTTTTGTCCTCGCACGGCCCCAGGTTGAGCCCCTAT
>NW_010123909.1:3949-4166 GCF_000699245.1 Pterocles gutturalis
TCCCCCCGCCAATCCCCCGCTGTGGAGGCGGCCAGGAGCCCTCGGCCGGCAGCACACGAGCTGCAAAAACCCCCAGCAAAGCAGGTTTTTTTGCAACAGAGACAAGGGCACCTGGCGGAGACTTTACACCTGGGAATCTGCAGCGAGCACCCGAACGAGGCACCTCACTCTGCCTTTGAGCAGCTCTCCGTCCAATCCCGGGGGCTCCCGGCGGGCG
>NW_010123909.1:4385-4599 GCF_000699245.1 Pterocles gutturalis
GACCCCATTACATCCTGCACCCTGGCTGACCCTGCCCCGGGGCGTCACCTTCTTGCATTGCAGCCCAAGAGCCAGCAAAGACAAAGCACAGCATTTTCTGGTGCAGATTTCTTGCAATAAATTCCGCACTGCAAACTGCCAGCCTGCACCTGTGTGCACGCACAGCCCCCCCCCGCGCAGCCCGCTCACGCTGGGCGCACAGCCCTGCTCAGAG
>NW_010123909.1:4643-7198 GCF_000699245.1 Pterocles gutturalis
GAGAATAAATATTGGTGAGAACAGTTCGGAGCGTCCCGCGCTCGTGCAGGTCACCTCTGCCTGCGTGCTGCCCGTCCTGCTCAGGGGACGGCGAGGAGCTTTGCCTGCACCCGGCAGCGGGTTCTTCCCAACCGGCCAGGGACTGCCCGCTCGGTCTGGCCAGGACAGTCAGAGCTGATAGGCAAATAATGGTGGAAGGAGATTTTTATCACTTATAAATTTTGTTGTCTGGTCTCACTTGCAGGAGCAGAGGGAAAGCAGCGATTTCCTGCAGCGTTTGGGTAAGCCAGCCAAGGCACTTGGGGACTTTTTAAGAGCAGAAGGTTCATCTGATCCGATTCCTGACAAACACGAGCCAGCCAGCCTTGGGCAGCCGTTTCTGCGCTGATTCAATAATTTGCAAATTACAGAGAACAGCTCCCAGGAACCAGCATCTCCAACCATGGGCAGTGACAATGCTGAGGGGCGAAGGGACGCTGTCCCTGCTGGGGCAATTGCACCAGGGACAGGAGGTGGAGTGGGATGAGGAGACCCCAACACACAGGATGCTGCTCGGGTGAACGTCCCACTGGAACCAACAGGAATCAAAACCCACTCCAGCAGCACAAGGATGGCTGCGGGAGACAGACTGCCCATGAGCAGCACTCGCTGGGCTAACCAGCAACTACCAGCAGCCATGAAGGACACTTGTCTTGCTCCCAGCTGCCCACAACCGCCAGGGAATGGAGGGGTGCACCCCCACCACAGCACCCACCCACCAGCCTTGCCCTGGGAGAGGACGGCCATCACAGCATCACCTGGCTGGCACGTGGGACATTCAGGAAAATCGATTTAGATAAAAACACCCCGTTCCAAATCCTACTTTTCTGAAATGGGATTGGAGTCAGGAGAAGACCTGAGCCCCCAGCTGCAGGTGCACATCACTGCTGCCCACCCCCCAGCTCGGGCACGCAGGATGGGCACGGGCAGGGGGAGCAGGGGAAGCATCACCCCAGCTCTGGGGGCAGCTGGGGGGATCCATTTGCTGTGCGGCACTTTGTTGAGCTGCTAACAAGGGACATCGGCCACCAGGGACTCTGCAGCTGCCACCAATCCTGCCAGGCTTGCATATGGCTCATGTACAACAAAATTCAATTGCAAACGCGGAACAAAGACCGAATGTAGGAGGAAAAAAATAAAATAGGAGCAGGTGGAGGAACAGAGTCCCTTTTGACGATGCCGCTAGCAGTCCCTTCCTTTTCCTGCAGATTATGTCACTTTGATGGCCCTGGCAGCTTGCATAAGACGAAGCAACCGCCATAAAGCACTGCTTGAATTCTTGTAATCGCTCCCATGAAGGCTCCTTAGTCCACAGCAGAGAGGAAAAATCCTCCTCAGGGTCTTGTTCGCCCCTGGAGATGTCTGTGTCCTCAGTAAACTCCACAGCAAGAGCTACATTGGGAGGGTTTGTGCTCAACATGATGGTGGGGAAAAAACATTCTAAAAACCCCAGACTCGCACATCATCAGCCAGATTTCTGTGAGAGTTCGGAGCCAGATTTTTTCTCAGCCCTCAAGTGTCATGCTGAGCTCATTCATAGAAACCTGGGACCTAGAGGAAAAGTCTTTCTCGGTGCAACTGGTGAAGAACTCTCTTCCTTCCCTGCCATGCTTTGAGGTGAACGCAGGACGGCTCACAAGTTTCAGCGGGGACGATGTTCAGAGGAGCATTCGGGCCCCCGCCAGCGGCACCGACCCCCCAGCACTCAGACGCTCCCTACAAGCAGCACGGGAAAGAGAGAGAAGAGGCTCTGGATGTGGTGGATCCAGCAGCACATGAACTGCACAGGAAGGCCACCATTAAGTCACAAAAGCTTCACTGAATCCTGCTCTCAAGGGCACCCGCTGTCCAAGGCACAGCACCCATGGCAGCAGCACCAACAAAAAACAGGGTGCGGACCCCCTGGCCCAGCACTGTGGGTGGGCAGAGAGCTAAAGCATCATCCTCAATCGCCTTACTCTGATTTTTCAGGCTCACAGATTGGGGGGTGGGGGGGATTCTTTACCCCAAATAATCGATTCTTCATTCATCTGGTTTTGCTACATCACAAATGGAACAACAAAAAAAAAACCCTAAAACCAAAACCTCGATCCGCAGCAGCGCCCACATCACTTCCACCCCAAACCCGAGGTTCTCACACCACTGAGGTCTGGATGCATATTTCTGACTATTTTTAACAGCGAAGTTGCCAGAGCAGCACAGTCCTGGAGGAGAGAGCTCCCAGCCCGAGGACGTGCAGCATCGACCAGCGCAGGGCGAGTCTGGGGAGCAAACACAACTCGGGTCAGCGAGCCGGGGAACGCGGCACAGGGCAGACCCCCGCCAACGCGACACCGCACCCGGGCGATCTCCCCAAAACGCGAAGCTGGACATCAAGTAGGACCCGTGACTCCGCCAGCGAAAGACGAAACCGTCCGTCAGCTGTTCCCGGAGAACAGACGCGGCCGCCCGGCGAGTTCCGCGATGGAGAACGGCGCCGGCGGAGTTCTGCGGGTCCGCGATGGGGAATGCTCCCG